>NC_064860.1:98893314-99068314 GCF_024139225.1 Suncus etruscus | reverse complement strand
AAGGCACTCGCTTTGCAGTTGGTAGATCCAGGCTTGAATCTCGGCACCCCGAAGGGTGCCCTGAATGCCACCAACACAGAGCACCACCGAAAACAAAAGAAGACTAAACAAAGATGAGAATGAAATTTAGTTCTGGAAAATCAGGTATTTAGTAGCAAAGTGAAAAGAAGTTGTGAAGGAAGGTATTTCTGCTAATGTTCTTTTTAGCAGACAAAATGTCTAAAAGCACCTAATCTTGGGCAAGTGTTGAAGTGTGACACATGAAAGAGGAACATACATAATTACATAGCCTGTAACCTTTTCTTGAATTACCTGAAAAAAAAAATTCCCACTTCACAGAGATGAAAGCCACCCAATAGAAAATGTGATGTGCTAGCATTTGTTAGATTTAAATATAAATTAAATGATCTCATCTAGTGAGAGAAATAGTAGTCCACTTATCTGTGGTAAATGAGAAATTTTGCTCCAAATAAAGTGATTGACCAGATTCATTAAAATATAGAATAAGGGTCACAGAGATAGCAGAGTGGCTAAAGCACTTGCCTTACACGTGGCCATCCAAGCTTCAGTCCTGCCTTTGCATATCTATGATCTGCCAGGCACTGCCAGGAGCAATCCCTGAGCACAGAGCCAGGAGTAAGCTCCGAGCCAGGAACAAACCCTGAGAACAGCTGAGTGCACCCAAACCCCCTTTCTACTCCCCACAATGGAGGGTCATAAAGTAGATTGTGAAATGGCCATAACCAAGATAAGATTGTTATAAATTCCTATCACTAAGGAACATAGCAATAAAAAAAAAAAAAAAACCACAATACCAGTTTTATTTCTGGGCCATAGAGTAAAGATACTTTTCTCTATTCTGAAAAACTGGGCACCGTCAAAAAAAAGAAGTCTAAGTGTATTTAACTTGTTCCCAAACATCCTCAGTTTTTCAGATGGTTTGACAGCTTTATGTTGAATACTGTATGTATTGGAAAAACTTAAACATACCTTTCCCTTTAATTCAGGATTTTCACGAAATAAAGCTTGATTCTGAAGGACCATGTTTTGTGTGTACGAGTAGCAACTGTGTGGCTATATCTGTACAGCTCTATAGAATATTTGCCATTTTTATGTTATCCATGATCACAAAACATCATGGAATTACCAAAACCAAACAGTGAGGCCGAGAGAAGCTGGCAGAGTAGTGGGGTTTGAGAGACTGAGGAAGATTCTGCCAAGTCTCAGAGCAGAGCTGAAATAGACAGCAATGCAGAGGCGCCGGTTTGCAGACAGACACTCTCGGCCACGCTGAGCTCCTGTTGTGCCACTGCCACAGTGCCACAGAGCAGGCCCAGGCCCCAAGGTGCAGACACCACAGAGCAGCGGAAAGCAGGCTCACCCCCGCCCATAGCAGTGACCTAGACCCTCCACCAGCTCCTTCCACAGTTGTAAAATAAACCCCCAGAGTTGTGAGCTTGCCCCATGCACCACATATCTAACCCCAGACGATGGGTCTGAAGTAAGTAGGGTAGTGACAAAGAATTAATAAGCCAAGCCAGTCAGGAGGAAGTCATGGAGTCAGTTTGCTTCTCACCTCGTGGTATCTCTGCACGCACCAAATCAAAAATTGACCTTTCTTTGCTAAACCAATATTAATTCACCAGGAAGGGAAGGGGGGAGAGAGAGGAAGAGAGGGAGAGAAAGAAGTAACTATCCAGATTGCTTTTACATATCCATTAATATTGTCATGATAGTTGTTAGTGTAGTTATTACTCTAACTGCACTCACCACTCTTAGAGGAGTGAGACTAATCTGTCTCTCTCACTCTGACTTATTTCACTCAGCATAATGGTTTCCATGTCCATCCATGTATAGGAAAATTTCATCACTTCATCTCTCCTGACAGTTGCATAATATTCCATTGTGTATCTGTACCACAGTTTCTTTAGCCATTCATCTCTTGTTGGGCATCTGGGTTGTTTCCAGATTCTGGCTATTGTAAATATGGCTGCTATGAATATAGGTGTGAGGAAGGGGTTTTTGTATTGTGTTTTCGTGTTCCTAGGGTATATCCCTAGGAGTGATAAAGCTGGATGATATGGAAGCTCAATTTTCAGCTTTTTGAGGAATTTCCATATTGTTTTTCATAAAGGCTGGACTAGACGGCATTCCCACCATGCGTGAATGAGCGTTCCTTTCTCCCCACATCCCAGACACATCTGACTGGGTGTGGCAGATGTCATTGGCTGGGCGCTGGGAGAGGGGTGTCATTGCTAATGATTCCTCTAACTGGACACTTGGGACTGGCCCTAGTTTTGCTCACAGACATGTCTGGGTGAGGAAGATGAAGCTGGGTGTGTAGGCAGGAAGTGAGGAGGGATGCGAGAGAACATCTATACTTCCCAGGGACAGAGAGAGAGACAGAGCATCATGGACACTGGCCACAGAGGACCACAAAAGGCTGTTGTGGGGAGTGCAAGTCATAAAAAGGAGGTTACAACTAGAAATAAGAACATGAACTGAGAATATCCTCTGCATATATATATATATATATATATATATATATATATATATATATTTTGATTTTTGGGTCACCCCCTGCAGCACTCAGGGGTTACTCCTGGCTCTATGCTGAGAAATTGCTCCTGGCAGGCTCGGGGACCATAGGGGATGCCGGGATTTGAACCACCGACCTTCTGCATGAAAGGCAAATGCCTTACCTCTATGCTATCTCTCCGGTCCCTGTTTATATTTTTTTTAAATGTTCTGATCAAAGGATAAAAGCCAAGATATTTCAGCTTTACAAAGAAAACAGGAAGATCTACGCAGTGTCACTCAGGTAGAGGCCAGACATAAACCTATCTATCTATCTATCTATCTATCTATCTATCTATCTGTCTGTCTGTCTGTCTGTCTGTCTGTCTGTCTGTCTATCTATCTATCTATATACACACATACATAAACATATATACACATATATAAAAGAAAATAAAGAAAATAATTAATAATTAAATGTGTAATCCAAAAGCAAGACTAAGAGCTGGCAGTCAGGAATTTGCTGTTAAACAGGCTAAATCCAAAATTGATGAGGTAGAAACAAAAACAGTGGGATAAATAAATAAATACTTGGTTCCTTAGCAACGACCAGCAAAATAGATATAAATCTCTAGCTAACCAAATACAGAAAAGCTGGAAAACCATAAATTTACTGAACAAAAATCCTAAGAGGAGGATTGGACAACATTTTTAAGACAGAGAAAATTATACAAATCTTAAGAGCCCCCATAACTTGCTAGGCCAAGCCCGTGAGAGTTTAGAGGAAAGAAGCTTTTCTGCATCGAGAAAGTAAACATGGAATGTGGAAACTGAAACAGCCACAGAGCAAAGTCACGACTGTTCCTCCTCATCTGTGCCTCAAACCACCAAGTGAGGCTGGGAGAGCGGGAGTGTCTCCAGAGACACAAAAAGTCATCTGCGTCTTCTGCGGCCCAAAAGGCACTTCCTCACACACATGCACTTCCTGCCTGCCATAGCCTCGCAGCTGGGGTGGAAACTGCCTTGAAGCAGCTGCAGCTAAGGTAACCTCAGGGAATCCACCAAGAGGCCAATCGGCATCCGTTCGCTTATCGGGTTGATTCACCGATTGATTTTCCAACCACACCCCTCTGTGCTCGGGGATTACTCCTGGTGGTGTGTGGGTACTGGGCCAGGGATCGGGCCCAAGTCATAGTTGCAGGTTTCGATGAGCTCCTGCCCTCCCGTACGATGTCAGCTCTTGCATCTTAACAGACGAGAGGTGACCTGGAAGGGCTGACAGGAATGAAAAGTTCTCAAAATAGGAACAAACAAGAAATGAGAGAAGTGTTGAGAGAGGCAGCTTCAACCCCGAAGCCTTCTCAAGAGATGGAAAAACAGCTGGGTTTTGGACAGGGAGTCTCAGCATTGCAGAGAGAGTGAATTCACAACTGAAAGTATCAAAGGCTCCCCCTTTCCTGCAGGGCCCAAAGAGATTCCACAGCTCAGATGTGAAATAAACAGTCAGGAAGGGTCTGGAAAGCATCAGCCATGGCAGGGATGTGGTAGCAGATGTTAAAATGCCGGAAAGGGCCTTGGGCCAGGGAGGTGGGCAAAGGGCACATGGAGGCCCCGAGTTAATCCCTCCCGCTACCCCGTGCCACCCTGCAGCAATGCTGGCTGTACCCAGAGCTGCTCTGGTGGACAGGATAAGCACCTAAAAACTGGGGGGGAAAGTGTAGTTCTGATGCATTAACCAACCCACAGAACAGACTGAAAGGTCTTAGAAAAAGCGTGTGTGTGTGTGTGTGTGTGTGTGTGTGTGTGTGTGTGTGTGTGTGTGTAAAACTTGTATGTCAAGTGGGAAAGGTCAGACACGCATATTTTCAGAAGAGGCATTGATGGTGGACAGGCATTTAGCACTACGAAGACACAGATGGTGGCTCCCGATATGTCCTAAGGACCGCAGGTGACATCAGTGCCATGCTACAACAATGTGACTGCAGGAGAGTCTTTGTGACACTGGAGTCAGGAAGTGCCAGACTGAGCACTGAGGAGCCAGGAAGGAGCACGTTTCTGTCAGAGAGCAGGAAGTGCCACACCAAGTGAGAAAACCAAGTGCGCCATCACACAGCGAGGGAACGGCCACCGTGCGTCGCTCTCCCAGCATGTGGGAATCCCAGCATCCGTCAAGGTGCGCAGAGCCTCTGTGGGCCCAGGTCTGCTGCTCAAGACAAGGCCCAGCTGCATGTATCTCTCCACCATACCAAGGTCCGAGCCAGAGAAGGAAAAGGCCATAAAGCTTCTCCTTGGCCTTTGGTCTTTGACCTTGACCTAGCTCCTGGCAAGCTTGGGGTACCGTAGGGGATGTAGGGACCAAACCCGGGTCCATCCTGGGTCATCTGTGTACAAGGCAAATGCCCTACCGCTTTGCTGTTGCTCTAGCCCCTGACCTTTGGCTGTGAGGGCCTAGGAGGGGTCGTGAGAAGCTGGGAGGGGCTATGACAGAGATTGGGAAGGGGCCGACAGGGATTGTGACAGGGACTGATGGGGGCTGGGAGGGACTGTGCCAGGGACTATGATGAGACTGTGCCAGGGGCTGTGGCAGACTGACAGGAGACGGTGGCAGAGGCTGTGCCCACCCTCCTCCTGCGCCTCTTCCCTTCCTGGGTCCACTCTCTGCTGAGGGTCCTGAGTGGCCCAGGCTGCAGACAGAAGCACAGCTGAATGGATGGATGTCCGAAAGGGAAAGTCTGCCCCCATGGGCACCCTGGGTGGCTTGGTGGGAGCCCAAACTGGGAACTCGTCTGCAATGCAGGTCAGCGTTCCTGGGGAGCTTCCAGGGTGCGCAGGGACTGGGAGCCTGGACACTGGGCTTTCCTAGTCCCAGAGAAACAGGCCCAGTGGGTACCAACATCCTTGCCTGGTTGGGCCTTGAAACTGCAGCCACTCAGGCCAGGAGGCCCCAGCAGGGCTGCCCTGTAGAGGGGCTCCATGATGTGCCCCGGGGTGGTACAGGAGGGTGGGAGGAGCCCCTGGGTGTAGGGACTGCAGCCTCTCCCTCTGCTGCCTCTTCACAGTGGGCCTGGGAGGGGGGAGTCTCCTCACAGTTCTGGCTCCAAGTGGGGAAGTGGGTGGGGCACCGTGGGTGGTACATGTGTCTGTGGGAAGTCCTAGAATGGGGACATAGATGACAGCAGAGAGTAGGGCCCTGCACAAAGGCCTGCACCCCTCCATTCCCTCTACCCCACTCCATCCCTCCACCTCCCATCTCCGTGGGAGCACTCCTGATCCTGGCCTCCCAGGCTCTGGTTCCAGGGTCTGGGGGACAGGGGGCAGTAGCTCGGGGAAAGAGAGAGGTGGAGGGAGGAACTTTATTTGGAAATGTGGGATGACACACACGGAAGGGGAAGAAACCAGGAGTGAAGGCCCCAGACACCAGGTGTCCTGGAGGTCTCTGGGGGCGACAGAAAGCCCCTCTCCCCGAGTGTTTAGCACCTTTGTGGGTGGGGAGTCGGCCGGGCGGCCCTGCCTTGTGCAGCACGTGAGACATGAGGCAGGCGAGGTCCCGCTAGAGAGGTGTTTCGAGCTTTGGTGTGAGGCTGGGGCAGGGTGCGAGTGCAGGACACACGTAGGTGGCCCTCAGGTCCAGTCCCTGACTGGACATCACATCAGGGTCGAGGGGCGGTTGGGCGGGAGGCTCTAGCCGAGTGCCACCCTCCGGGACACGGTCTGGTAGAAGACGCCCCGCAGCAGGGCCTGGTAGCTGGGCACGCGGAACAGGTGGCGCTCACCATAGGCCACGCTGTACTCGCCCGACGCACCTGAGACCAGGGCACGCAAGTGGGCCTCGTTCACCTGGCGGCCCACGGCCACCACGAAGACCTCCAGGCCGGCGCCCAGTGCCTCCTGCGCCGCCTTGCGCAGCGCCTCCTCCGTGGCGCCCTGCGAGTGGCCGTCGGAGAAGATCAGGAGGCGCTTGCGGGTCTCGGAGGCGGAGGCCCGGCGGAAGAAGCGCGTGGCGAAGGCCAGGGCATCGGCCACGTCGGTGGCGTCGTTGAGGTAGTACAGGCGCTCCAGGGCTCCCTCAAGCACCGTGAGGTTCTGCTGCAGCTGAAGCGCCCCTGCGCCAGGCCGCTGCTGCCCGGAGCCGCTGTACTGGGCCACGGCCACTCGCACGACCGGCTCGGGGTTCGGCCCGCTGCCCCGCGCCATCAGGAAGCGCTGGGCCAGGCGCTGTGCGAACTGCTTGGTGGTGAGGAAGTTGTGGCTGCCCACGCTGGCCGAGCTGTCCAGCAGGATGGCGATGTCCGTGGGGCCCGCGAAGGTGACTGTGGGGACAGGCCAGTCGATGATGCTTTCCCTGACCTCGCCCCATGCCCCGGCCCTCCCGGCCTCTCCCTTGTCCTCACTCACTTGGGCAGGTGTAATCCGGGCACTTCTTGTCTGAGGAAGGGGAGAAAGAGAGCAAGAGAGAGAGAGCCATGAGCGGGGGACCAGATCTGAAGCCAGACAGGAGCCTGATCCCACGGCCCACTCAGTGGGCCTGAGGTACCTGCACAGATGTGGCTGGCGACCTGCTTCAGGAAAGTCTCATCCAGCAGTTCGGCATAGTTTTCCTTCACCAGCGACAGGCCCGGCCTGTTCTGTGGCCCCAGACCTTGGCATGAGATGGCGTTGAGCTGGTCCGAGCTTGCCCCCGCGCCAAACAGGTCCTTGATGCCCACGGAGACCACCTGCAGGACGGGACGGGAGGATGGCGTGGTGGCCGTGGGCTGGGTGGGCAGGGGTGAGTACGGTGATGGGGGAGCAGGGTCAGGGTTTAGGATCGAGGTTCGGGTGAGGATACAGGGTTAGGGCTCAGGGTGAGAGGTCAGGGTGCAAATTGTGGTGCCGGGCAGGAAAGCAGGGTTTGGGTTCAGGGTCAGGGTTCGAGCCAGGGTTCAGATTGGGGTTTCAAGTCAGGACTCAGGTCAGGTGCAGGATCAGGGAGCAGGTGTGGGGTGCAGGGCCCACCTGGACGTTGGGGCCGCAGAGCACATTGAGGGGGGTGGGGTCCCTCTCGGTGTCTGAGCGGCCATCGGTGATGACCAGGGCGATCTGCTTGTTAGGGGTTGGGGGCAGCAGCTGCTCCCGTGTGTACTGCAGCGCCTCGCCTGTGAAAGTGCCCCCTGCCATCCACCGCAGCTTCTTGATGGCCCTACGGGGGCAAGCGGCAGGGTCAGAGGTCGGCGGGGTCAGAGGATGGGGTCAGGGGTCGGGGCCACTCGTCACTCACTCCTTCAGCTCCTGGATGTTGCGGATGCCAGGGCTGCGGAGGTCCACGTGCTCCTGCATCTGGTTGTGGCTGTACTGGACCACGCCCACCACCGACTTCTTGGGGTCGAACTGTGGGGCAGGAATGGGTCAGGGGCCTCTGCCCCTTCACTCCTTGGCCGCAGGGCTCCTGCAGGGACCGGACCAGGCCCTCCTCACCTCTACCAGCTCATCCCTGGCCAGCCGATCGATGACCTTAATGACAAAGTCCTTGGCGATCTCGAAGTTGTGCAGGCCGATGCTCTCGGAGCTGTCCACCACGAAGAGGACATCGATGGGGCCGCACCTGCACTCTGCACACCGAGCCCGCCAAGTTACTGGAGACAGACGGGCCCAGTCTGCGTGTCCTGGGGGCTGATCCAGGCACAGGACGCGGGAGATACTCACCACAGCAGGCTGCAAGAGAGGGCGCGGGTGAGAGCCCGGCCTGCCAGACCCGCCCGCCGCCCCGCAGGCCAGAGGGAGGGAAAGGGGTTACTTACAGCACATCTTCATGATGATGTCCAGGATCTCACATTCCTGCAGGGACATGAAGCTGAGTTGACCCGTCCCTCCCCTCCCCACCACTACTCCAGGCCCTTGAGTCTCTCTGGCTCGGACTCTCCCCCAGGTCCTCTACCCACCTCTTTCCCCGGCCTCGGTCCCCTCCCTGGCACAGCAACTGTGCCTCCTCCCTCTACGCCAGGGGTCCTCAAACTTTTTAAACAGGGGGCCAGTTCACTGTCCTTCAGACTGTTGGAGGGCCAGATTATAGTAAAAACAAAAATTAGGAACAAATTTCTATGCACACTGCATGTATCTTATTTAGAAGTGAAGAAACAAAATGGGAATAAATACAATAGGTGGCCTGCGGGCCGTAGTTTGAAGACCCCTGCTCTATGCCCTCCCCCTGTCCTGTCACCTCCCCCAGCCCCCCAGCCCCCTGACCAAGGGGGCTCTGATCCCTGGTGCTCCGTGTATTTGGCCCGACCCCATTGCCTGCTCTCCCTCACTGGACTTGAGGCCACAGCGGCAGCCCCGACACCCCACTTACATCTGGCCCTGGTGGTCCTGTGTGTCCTGGGGGTCCCTGTGGGAGCGGGTGAGAACACAGCATCACGACCCCCACGATGCCCTCCCCCGCCCTTGGCTTCAGCCCCCCAGATGCCAGCCTGGCCCCTGCTCCCTGCAGCCACACTCACCTGGGGGCCTTCAGGGCCCCGGTACCCCTTAGCGCCTTTGCTGCCGGATGGCGGGGGGAGAGTGTTCTGGGGAAAACAGCGTCGTTACCATCTCCCCCACCTCTTCCTGCTCCTCACACCCGCACCCCTCCAACCCCCAGGGCTGGACACTCACATCCTCTCCAGGGTCCCCGGCTTCTCCCTCGTCGCCCTTGAGACCCGGATAGCCCTTGGTGCCCTGCAAGTGAAGGACAGGCTGTGATCTCTGAGACGGGCTGTGCCCGAGCAGAGCAGAGCTAGTCAGTGCTGCCTGCAGGTCCTTGTGCAGAGGTTCCCTGGGCACCAGTGACCTGCCTGTCATTCTCCTCAGGGCAGCCCGTTGGCAGGAAGGAGGGGGCGAGGGGCCGGTCTGCCGTGTGTGGAGGGAGTGTCTGTGTGTCAGGGAGAGGGGCTGTACGGTGTGCGGTGTGCGTGAGACTTCCGTACGACCTTCCGGCTCCCACACGGAAGTGTGGTCGAGAAGTACATACGTGTGACTGTGTGTGTATGTGTGGATTCTGAACATGTGTGCCGGTGTACATGTGATGCAGGCACGTGTGTTGATGTGTGTGTGACATGGTTGTGTCTTCGCATACTTGTGAATGTGCAGGTGTGAGAACACGTGCCCGTGAACGCACACATTGGCAGGCACAGAAACGAATATATTCGTGCATCTGCAAAAATCATGTTGTATGTGCACGTGTGTGTATGCGTGTGTATGCAGCGAGTGTGCAGAGGTGTGGACGAACGCCGTGGGGTGTCACTCACATTTACGCCGGGTGGGCCCCTGTTGCCTGGATACCCCTGCAAGAGAAGACGGGACAGTCATCGGGCTCTGGGGGGTCCAGCCTTGTACCCGGGCCGGCCAGAGGTTCTGGGTCCAACCTACTGCCCGAGTGCTGGCGGGCAGGGGAGGAGCCAAGGGCACTCACTGGGAATCCAGGGAAGCCTTCAGTGCCATTTCCGGGGGGGCCGTCTTCGCCCTGGGGGTGGGATGGTCCGTCACTGGGTGCTCAGACAGGGATGACCGGGGAGCATCGATCCCCAAGGGAGGGACGGGGGCAGGAGCAGCTCCCGGAGATCAGGGCCAGACCTCACTCACCCTCTCACCCATCAGACCAGGGTCTCCAGGGGGTCCAGCGGGTCCTGGGGCACCTTTGGGACCCTGCGGAGAGAAGGGTGTGAGCAGGAAGTCAGCGGGCGGCCGGTGTCCAGCCGGTTTCTGCCTGGACTTTGGAAATGGGGGCAGCCGGAGCCAGGTGGGCCAAGAGGATCGCAAGGAGTCTCTGGCCCAGCCGAGCTCCCACCTGAGTGACTCCTTGAAGGAGGGACTCACCTCAGTCCCAGGGGGCCCCTCGTCGCCTCGGTAACCTTTGGGTCCGATGGGACCCGCCTCACCCTGCAGAAACAGACACAGGCTTGATCAAGGGAAGAGGAAGTGGGCCCTGGGCCACCACTTCCGGCCATGACCCAACACACACACACACACACACACACACACACACACACACACCACGGCATGCACATGCACGAACACACTTGCACACACTCGGACAGGGCATGCCAGACACACAAACGAACACACAAGTCCACACACAAATCTGCTAGCTATGCACCCCCACATGAGCATGCCCCACACAACACCCCACTCGAAAACACATGTCCATACACATGAACACACACACATATGGGCATACATGAGCGCACATGTATACATGTGAATGCACCGAAAACACAGTATATCTACAATACATACCACACTGCATAGGCAAATATCAGACGAGCGTGACCACCATAAATGCACGTAGCCACATCACACCCAAATGCTTCACACATGAACACATAGGCCTCACACATGTACACATGTGTATACATGTGTGTACACGAGGTTTGACCATAAACATGTGCACACGAGTGCACACCCCTTCAAACGCCCTCCTCTGTGAATTGAGGCTGTCAGTTTCTGTGGGCAGAGCCCTGGCGTCTGAGGAATCCTCTGACCCCCCGCTCCACACCAGGGCTCACAAGGAATCTGTGGCTGGTCGGGCCCTGGGGAGAGGAGGGTGAAGGAGGCCTGAGGCCTCCTGGGGGCTCCAGAGCAGGATGTGGCCTGTGACCTCTCCCAGCCACCCTGGACCCATCTGTTCTGAGCTGGACTTGACCCCTCCACACAGACACACAGACACACACACACACACACACACACACACACACACACACACACCAGTCCAATCCCCATCATGGCTGGGCCTTACCGGGTCTCCGGGGACACCCACAGGGCCTTCTCTGCCCTGGTCCCCTGGGGGTCCAGCTTCACCCTGAGGAGAGGCAGAAGGGAATTGATTCGGGGGGGGGGGGGGCGGGTTAGTACTCAGGCCCAGGACCTGTGGACACCCAGGTCTACACTCCTGGCCCCCGGCCATGGCGTTCTAGAACAGGGTAAGAAGTCTTCGGAGTCCCAGACACCACCAAGTGCCCAGGCACAGGGAACTCCTCTCTGGGCCTAGCACGGCCCCCATGACCCACCCCAGGTGACCCCGAACCCTGCTGCTGGGGTGACTCACCGGGTCTCCTCTGGGGCCCCGAACGCCAGGAGTGCCCTGGGGGCCTGGTTCCCCAGGGCCACCCTGTGGGGAAAAGAGGGTGAGGCCGACGTCAGGGGATCCCGCCAGCCTGCCCACACCGACTCACACCACTCACCCTGTCTCCAGGGGCTCCATCTGGGCCTGGGTTGCCCTGGGGGAAGGAAGAGATGGGTGAATCTGGGGGAGTCTGTGGTGGAACGGGGCAGGGGTCCACAGGCAGTGGCTTACCTCGTCTCCAGCCTCGCCCTTCTCTCCAGGGGGCCCTGGCTGGCCAGGCTGACCCTGGGAAGAGCAGGATGTGAGTGGCAGGCAGGGCCCCCAAAGGCCCTGACTCCTGCTCACCCTGTCCCCATCCGTGGAGGCACCTTGATGCCCAGACCCTGGTTCCCTACTCACCTCATCCCCAGGGGCACCCATGCTCCCCGGCCTTCCAGGTGCCCCATCGGCTCCAGGTTCACCCTGCAAAGCCCAAAGGACCAGAGATGGGTCGGAGTCAGCGGCAGGAAACCCAGGGTTCTTGGGACCCCAGCTCAGCATGGCCCCACCCATGCTGGGCACCAGCCCCCACCTGGGGTGCAGACCCGCCACCGGGCTGTTAGCAAGGCCCACCCCACCACCCTCGGGGTCGGGCCTGGTCTGGCACCCTCTGGCCCGCAGGGGTGACCTGTGGTCCCCTGTGGCCCACTGTGAAGCAGACCCCAAAGTCACAACCCCATGGTCCTTCATGTCCCCTTGTTTCCCCAATGTTTTCCCTCGCCCCATTTCCCACTGGTCCTGCACCTGCCCACTGTGTCCCACACGGACCTTATGACCTCGCACTGACCTTGTGACCTTTCTGTCCGAAGGCACCGGCATCGCCCTTGGGCCCTTGGGGGCCTTGAAGACCCTAGGAGGAGCAGAGGTCAGTGGGGGTCCACCCTGCTTGGCATGTGCCCGGCAGAGGTTGCTGGGGCCACACCCACTCAGCACCCCCAGGTGGAGGTCAGAGGTAACTTACATCGAATCCGGGGGAGCCTTTGCAGCCAGGCAGGCCAGGGTAGCCCGTCTCTCCCTGCAGGGCAGAAGGGAATCCAGGTCCAGATTTGGGGCCTCTGATCCACCCTTACAGGTGCCCCTGCTATGCCAGGGACTTACCTTCATGCCATCCAAGCCATCCACGCCACGCTTGCCCTTCTCGCCCTGTGGCACATGGCAGGAGGTCAGAGGTTAGAGGTCAGGGTTAGAGGTAGGGGTCACAGGTCAGCCACTCCCAGGCACTCACTACACTCACCTTGTAGCCCTTGGGTCCCCGGGAGCCCTGTGGACAGGCGAAAGGAGAATTACTGGATGCCTGTCATTGCAGCCCCCGAAATCCCACCTGCTCCCAGCACCCTCCAGTCCTGTGACAAGGTCAAGGCCAGGCTCAGCCTCCGGCGATTCCGGTGGTCGGGGTCTGAGGAGCTGGGCTGCCCTGCAGTGGCCGTTGAGCAGTCGTGGGCACACTGGGGCACATTCCCACGGCAGATGCAGATGCTGGTGGTTTCTCGCTCACCTTCTCCCCGCGGGTGCCCTTCTCTCCCTACGGACAGAGGCAGGTGTCAGGTCCAGCTGTGACCCGGGCAGGAAGGACGCAGGGACATGGACACGTACCTTCATCCCCTGGTAGCCGACGGGTCCGAGGTCTCCGGGCCGCCCCTGGAACAGAGCAGGAGTTAGGCTGGTCAATCACGGCCTAGCTGGCTGGGCCTGGGTGGAAGGTGCTAGACGGAGAGGCTCAGGTTAGTGGCCTCCAGGATCTCAATGCTGACAGGGCTTTGTCCTCTGAGGCCAGGTGTGTGACTTCACAAGGGGCAGCGGCACAGCCAGGATCTTTGAAGTTCTCGATTCTCTGGACCCCCTTCCCCAACCCGTCAGGCACCCCTACTCACGGGGTCTCCGGCTTCTCCTTTCTCTCCAGGGAGCCCTGGCTTTCCTCGCTCGCCCTGGAACAGGAGGTGGGGTCAGGGTGGTGAGAGGCCTCGAAGCCCCTGGAGGCAGTGGGCAGGAGCTCAGCTCTAGGCAGCCTCTGCTGCAACTCCAGGCCCTGGGGCTGCCCCTGAAAAAACACCTTCTTGTTGAGTCAAACTCACCTCATAGCCGGGGTCACCCTGTGGCCCGAGGGGTCCTCTGGCAGGCTGCAAGAGAGGGGACAGTCAGTCAGCAGAGGAGTGGGGTGTTAGGTTATACCTTATTTTACCTCAAAGAAAGAGCATCCCTGGTTCCTTTGTGTGTTTGTTTACAACTTGGATTTATCCCAAAACAGAGATGGTCTTCCTTGTAAGCCTGGGTGGGACTGGCTCAGGATAGCCTGAGCTATCTGCCCTGACTCTGTCCTTAATGTCCCATCTGGAAGTGGTCTCTTGCCAATAAAAAATGGCAGTTCTGGCAGGCAGCTTGGTGGAGATACGAGGTAGAAGACTGCCAGACTATATGTGTTTCACCCTCATCTTAGTTTGGATTATTTCATGTACGACCCTGGTTCTTCTGGGAATCATTCACCTGGGGTTGGAGATATGGCATGGGGTTGGGGGGGTGATTTTGCAGTGGGGTTTAGGGGGGCAGTCAGTGGGCAGGGAAGAGTGGCCCGGGTGGGCTCTTACCTGGCACTCGTAGGAGCAACACTGTGGAGGAGAGAGGACAGGCCATGAGCAAAGGCAGCACCCACAGCCCCCCTGAGGGACTTGGGGAGACAAGCTGGGGAAGAGGGTGCAGGGGGAAGGGTGCAGGGAGGCAGGTGCACAGTAGACCAAGTCTCACCACTTGCTCCACGTTGTCTTTCTGGAAAGGAGGAAAAGGGGATTAGCCATGGTGGGGCCGGAGAGCCTGGGGGGTGTCTGGGGGTCTGGGGTGACCCAGGGGCCAAGGGCACTCACAATCATGTCGGTGATGGTGCTGATGGTCTGGCTGATGACCTCCTCGGCATCACGGCTCTGGCTCCAGTCGGCTGCGGTGAAGTTGCGCCGGTAGGTGTGGTCGCTGGCGATGATGCTGAGCCGGGGCTCCTGGGAGGGAGGGAGGGAGGGAGGGAGGGGCCGTGAGCAGGGCAGGTAGTGGGTCTCCCAAGTGGTGGGTGTCCCCAGGATATTGGGTCTCCCAGGTGCTGGGTCCCCCCGGTGTTGGGTCTCCCCAGGCAGTGGGTCTCCCAGGGCCTACCAGGTGATCTGGTGTGATGGCCACGGAGAAGACCTTGACACCCAAGTGCTTGGCCTCATTCACCGCATCCTCCAGGCCCCCACACGGCTCCTTGTAGCCCTCCAGCGGGTGCCCATCCGTCACCACGATCAGGTACTTGTTCTCCTTCAGGTGGGAGCCCCTGGACACACAGCGCTGGGCTTGACCCACAGTGCTCCTGGCCCTGGCCCTTGGCCACAACTCCAGGCTCTGGATGTCTTCACGCCTGTCTCTGTCCCCATGTCTCTACCTCTGTTCTCTGACCCAGTGTCTATGTCTGTCTCTGTGTCTCTGTCCCCATGTCTCTCCATGTCTGTGTCTCTGTGTCTGACATAGGGACTCCACTGCCAACAGGCAGCACCCATCTTCCTGGAGCAAACAGTGAGCCCCAGGGCTCAGTACTCACCCGACCAGCAGCTCCTCCAGCCCCTTCTTGATGGCACAGTCTGTGTAGGTGCCTTTGCCAAAGTACTTGATGGCGTCCACGCTGCTCTTGAGCTGGTCACGGCTGTGCGGCATGGGGCTGAGGGCCTGGACCAACTCCACCTCATCACTGTAGTGCAGGGCCCCCGCATTCCACACCAGATTACGGTCGCACCGGTAGTATCTGCAGCCACAGTGCAAGGGGGTGAGGCCCCCGGCCAGCCCATAGCCCACACCCTGGGGAGGCATCATGTGCACCAAAGGATGGGACACAGGGTGGAGTAGTCCTGTCTCTAGGTACCTGGGGGTACACTGTGGGATCTGATCCAGGGAGTCAGGGCAGAGGGAGGGGAACGGAAGAATGGACAGGGTGAGGGAAGAGGAGGAGAGCTGAAGTACTTCAGCCACTACTGTCCCCCGAGCCCCCTGGCCTGGTCCCCAACATTGCTGCAGTCCGTGGAGTGACAAACATCCCTGGGCTGGAGCTAACTGGACGGGGAAACTGAGGCACAGAGTTTGTGCCAAGGGGCTGCTGGCTGTGGCCACACCCATCCAGGTGAGACCACAAAGGAACTCAGGCCAGCGGGCACATCATCACCTGGGATGCAGGGATGAGGTGTGGACACCCTGCCCTCCCAAGGGCCGTGGGACTGGGGGACCCATGGCCTCAGGCCAGCTCCAGGACCGTGAGGTTTGGGGGACCCTGAGTGCTCCCCACCAGCCCCACCTGTCCCTCAGGTTGTCCACGAAGCGCTTGGTGAAGTCCTTGACCTTGTCCACGAGGGCCCCGTAGGGTTTCAGTCTCAAGGCCACACTCTCGGACGTGTCCAGCACGAAGAACAGGTCCACGGGGCAGTCTGCAGAGGGCCAGTGTCACGGTCCCTTCGAACTCAGATGCAGGGTCCCAGGTGGGGCCCACACAGCCAAACCAGGGGTGTGGCGTGCGAAGGGTCCCAGCACGCAGCATCCCCAAAGTGCTCGCAGGAGAAGCACGAGCAGCAGAGCCAGCACCCTGCGTCCCCCGGCACTCCTCCGCCGAAAACAGAGGAGCTGAGAGACGGCAGGGCAGGGGTCCCCCGGGACCTGTACTTACCCTGGAAGGCCACGGTCTTGGGCCTGTCCTGCGCCGAGGCCCAGCCGGCCAGCAGCAGCAGCAGCGTGTGGACTGGCCCCATGTCGGCTGGCCGAGTCCCGTCTCGTCTGCTCAGAGAAGCTGAGCGGGCCGGCAGCAGGAGGAGGAGCAGCAGGAGAAGGAGGAGCGGGCAGGGGGTGGAGCAGCCTGGACAGGCTCCCCACTCCACCCCACCCCAGGGAGGCTCAGCTGCGTCCTGGGCCTTGGCTTCGGGGGTCTGAGTTCCCAGCAGGGATGGGGCTCCGGTAGACGCACCCCCTTCTCACCAGGCACGTGAGTTCACGTGCAGGGCACTTGTGTGCGCACAGACCTGCATCTGAACATGAGGTCCCCCTCCCTGAGGCCACCCACCCCTGCCCCAGAAGGTTCCAGAAGGTGTGCCAGTCTGTGGTGAGGTGGGTCCCAAAAACATACCATGAACCCCTCTGGAGCCCCACAGGGCCCAGCTCTGACCCCTATTGCCCTTCAGGCTGACCCTTGGAGACAGAAGGGCCTTGTCAGGGCCCAGTTGACACAGCTGGTCGGGGTCCAGGTGGGCATGGCGAGCCTGGGGCCCTTGTCTGTGTCAGAGCCCACCCTGCGCCAGCTCCAGAAGCTGCTTCTATGGCCCCACGGAGCAGCACTGATGGAGCGTCCAGCGGTGGGGCTGGCGAGTTTGGGGGGTGGGGCTGCCAGAAGCCCTGGGTCAGCTCTGCCCACTCTCCTACCCATGACCAGCCCTGCACCCTCTGGACCAGGGGTCTCAAACTCGTGGCCTGCAGGCCACAAACGGCCCTCCGTACAACATTTTGTGGCCTTAGAGGAATCTTTTTTTGTTTTGTTTTAGTTGTTTGGGTCACACCCCCCAATATTCAAGGCTTACTAATGACTTTGCACTCAAGGATCACCCCGACTTTGGCTCCTGCGGCCCCCAGGTCAATTGAGTTTGAAAGTCTGGACCAAGGAGGGTGCTGCAGGGGCCCCGGGCCTGGGAGTTGCTGCCCGTGGGGCCTCGGAGCCTGGGTGGGACCCCCTGGCAGGGAAGGGCCCTGAGCTGACAGCCTGACTCAGGGCAGTGCTGGTTCAGGAGCAGCACATGTGTGTGTGTGAGTCTGTGTGTGTGAGTCTGTCTGTGAGTGTGCATGTGTCGTGTGTCTGTGTGATATGTCTGTGTGTACACATGTGTGATTCTCTCTTGTGTGTCTGTGTGTTTACGGGGAAATGTTTCTGCAGTTATGTCTGTGGATTGTGTCTCTGGGAAATGTGTCTGCTTATAAGAATGTGCCTGGGGAATGGGATTGTTTACAAGCGTATCTTTGTGCCTTGTGCGTCTCCAGGTGTCTGTGTGTGGCGTGTGTGAGCATATGTGGAATGTGTCTGTGATACGTCTGTACGAGTGTGCCTATATGATTTGGGTCTGTGTGCACGTGCCCGTGTGATTGTGCATCTGTGTTTGTATCCGGGTGAGACTGTGCACATGTCCATGGGCCCACATGCTACGTCTGCGTTACTGTGTCTGTATGTGGTTCGCGTGTCTATTTTGTGCCTGTGGTTCGTGTCTTTTTTATTGTGTCTGTGTGTGTAGTTCATGTCTGCGTTGTTGTGTCTGTTATTGTGTCTGTGCATGGTTTCTGTCTATTTGGTGTCTGTGTGGTCCGCGTGTCTATTTTGTGTCTGCGGTTTGTGTGCTATTGTGTCTGTGTTGTGTCTTTGTGTGGTTTGTGTGTCTTACTGTGTCTGTGTGAATCTGCATGACTGTGTGTGATTTGTGTGCTGGTGACGGTGCGTGTGCACAGGAGACCCTGCACCACCCAGAGGGGCTGAGCCCATCGCCCGAGAGGCTGGAGAATGAACGCACAAGGTTCTGTGTGGCGGCCCTGCGAGAAGGTTCTGCAAACACCTTCGTGTGAACCAGCCTTTGGTGGAGCTGCAGCCCCCTTGGCAGACCCTGCCCAGCCCCGCCTTTGGGGCCTTGGGGGTGTGGGTGTGGGGACCCTCCCCTGGACCCAGTCCTGGTGGACAGATGGGGAAACCGAGGCTGCAGGCAGCTCCTGCCCCCACAGCTCAGACTTGGCTCTGAGCTAGGAAACGCTGGCCGAGGAGGGGGAGGCCGTCAGCAGGCGGGCGGGTCCCCTCGCCCAGAGGAAAGTGGGGGTGACTCCATTCCAGAAATTTCCCGCCCAGCTCTCTGAGGCTGAGGGGGCCCGGCTGGTGCAGACTGTGGGGGCTGCGGGGTTTGTGGGTGACTGTGGCGTTTCCGTTCTGGAAAGCAGCCGGCCTGGGCGTGGGGGCTGGAGCGTCTCCATTTGGACACACCAAAGGCCCGGGCCCTCCCCTGTCCAACAAAACCCTTTTTGATTTCTTTTTAATGCCTCCAGGATGGAGGAATTTTCCTCCCAACTTAGAACATGATTCATCAGCAGAAGTTTCCAGGCCGCTCGGGCTTCCCTGGGGCCTGTGGATGGAGTGGAAGCCAGGGAGGGGCGACGGCCCCAAGTCTCCCGGCTCTGACCTGCTGGCCTGGGGTCCTCTCCTCTCCTGCCTGGGTCCACTTGGTCCCTCCAACACATGGGGCTTGGCGGGGAGATGAGACTGGAGGGGCATCCCGGCCGCCCACCTTGGGGACCTGGTGACAGAAGATGGTCCCTGCCTGCATCCTGAACACAGCACATGCTGGCCCAGAGGCCCCACCCAACCCTGCACCTCCAGCGCTGGGAGAGACCCCATGGGCCACCCCGCAACCCAGCTCTGCAGAGATACTGCAGCTCCCACCTGGTCCCTGAGGGGCAGATGGGACTGTGTGTGTGGGAGGGGAACCTCCCCTGCCCCCAGCATCCCAGTCCCCATTATCCCTGGCACAGGAACATGGGGTCAAGGGCATGGAGTACTGGGGTGTGGTGTTCATCAGTGTCCTAGGAGGGAAGTTCCTTCCAGGGTGGTCCCGGGGTCCCACGGAATGAGGCATCTCGGTGCTTATCCTTCGTCCCAGATCCAGAGAATGGCACTGTGCCAGCCGGTCCAGGACAGGCCTGGAGCTGACTCTAGGGGCAAGAGAGCAAGGTGGGGGACTGGGGAGGCCGTGGGGGGAGGCCGTGGGGCGAGGCCGCGGGGGGAGGGGGGAGGCCTGGCTGCAAGACAGAGGCCTAGGCGCAAGGGGCCGTGGATCCACGCAGGCTCCAGAGCAGCCGTGCGGGGTGGCAGGGGTTAAGCGCCTCTGCTCCTTGGAGGAACATCTGGCTAGCAGATGTTGAGTGTGAGTCTGTCCCACAAGGACTGGAGCCAGGGGTGCGGAATGCGGGGGAGGGACCTTCCCCGGTGGCCTGGCCGCTGCCCCCACCACCACCCCCGCAACCCCTCCTGCTCCCCAACATTCCCACAGCCCATGGGGCTCCCCAGGGTCCTGCTGGGGTACCCTGGTGCCTGTTGCAGAGCCATGAGGCCTCCCGAGGAGAGGACAGCCCGCTCCCCAGCTGGTCGGACCCCCAGGGACTCCCCACTTCTGCGTCCCACTAGGGCGGGGGCTCTGAAGGGTCAGACGTGCCCCACAAGAGCCCACACAGGCGCCCAGGGAGGGGTGGGTGCTAGGTTGGCGTGTCCTGTTCTGCTCCCCTGGGGTAGTCAAGCCCAGCCTGCATGTGGGCTCTCACCACCTCCCACACCTCCCACAGGCCTGAGCCTGATGCCCGAACCGTGAGGCCGGGGCGCCCTCTGCTGCCCGCCTCGGACAAGACACTGGTGGGAACAGATCACCCATGTCCTTCGAACTCTGTACCACCCAGTGCCTGCTGCCTCCATAGCACCCATCACCTCCCCACAGCACACCCCGTCGCCTCCCCAGCTCCCACAGCCCCCATCCAGAAGCCGGGTGTGGCTTTGTCAGAGAAGAGGGTGGCCAGGCTGGGCTCGAGGAGCCTCTGTGGCTTCCCCCTGAAATCACCTCCACAGAGGCTGCCGGATCCGCCCTGTAGCAGGAGCAGCCACTCGCCTAGAGGTGACAGGGAGTGAACCGGAGGGAGGCCTGATTCTCAGTAGCCCAAGGCCCAGAGCGGTCCTGAGCTCCGGCCCAGGCTCCTGGGATGGCGCTGTGGGAGACACCGAGGCCCCAGGAGGCCCAGAAGGGCACCCTGAGATGACAGCTGTCTGTGTCACTACATGCGCCCACCGATGCTTCCCTCACGGGGTCTCACGCCTTGGCAGACTTGAGGCTCGCCTGGCTTCCCACCCATCCCGGCTTTGCTCCTGTGTGCTGGTGCCTTCCTGTTCTCCGCCATGCCACGCCATGTCCCACTCGGATGGGGCGAGGCCTGGGCCCTCCTTTCACCGACCCAGACAGCAGGGTGACCTGTCGGCTCTTCCTGTGGTGACGTGAGCACCAGCAAGGACTAGCCAAGATGCCTGGGGCTGGTCGCTGACACCGTCTGCAGTCAGGATGGACAAAGACTACAGAGTGGCGCCGTGCTTGTGACTCTGTCTGCTTGCTGTGCGGGCACATGGGTGACTGCCTGAAGCTCCTCCCCCAGGAGAGCGGCAGGGGAAGGGCCTGGGGACTCTGAATTCATGTCCCTCCATTCTGGATTCAGGCAGGACAACACCCTCACTGGAGACTCCATCTTACTCCTCCTCTCCCAGGGCCTTCCCAGCCTGGCCCCGAGCTGCCGTGCTGGGGTTTCTCCTGCCAAGCCCTCACGACGCACGGGCACCGAGTGGGGTGTGTGGGCACCGAGGCTAGCGGCTCTGCCCCATGGTGGGGGGTATCATTGGCAGGCCTGGCGCGGGCAGAAGGGCACTGGCCTGGCTCAGCCCCACAAGGCTCTGAGCGAAACTGGAAGGACTTGCGCCAGGCACTTAGAGAAGAGTGGGGTCGGCCGTGGGGAGGGTCACCCAGTGCGTGTACGCCGATAGTGTGCCACGCAAGCGTGTGTGCAACTAGAGCACGAGTGAGAGCGTGCCGTCATAATGTGCCTGTGCCTTGGTGAAAGCAAGTGTGTAATGAGCATATGTGTGCGATGACAAGTGTAAACCGTGAATCGTAAACTACAGCGAGCTGCCTTCAGTGAACGTGTGTAGTAAAAATGTAGTGAGAGCAAGTGTACAGTGAATCTGTAAATCGTAAACTGCAGCGAGAGCGTGTGCAAAATATATGCCGTGGGAGCACATGTGCAACGAGAACGCGTGTGCAGCAAAAGCATGTGTGTGAACTGCAAACTTATGCACAGTATGTATATGAAGTGTGAGCTGTGTGGTGTGTGCAGTGAAGATGTGTGAAGTGTCATCTGTGTGGAAAGTGTGACTATAGTGAAAGCATGGGTGTGAAGCGTGACCATATGCAGGGAGCGTGCACAGTGGGTGTGTACTGGAGTGGGATCCCACGGGCAGTGGGAGCACGTGTGTGCAGCGAGTGTAAGAGTCCAGGCTGGCAGGCGCACGGGTGACAAAGCAGCTGGAGTCCGCGGGGGCAACGCACAACATTTATTGAGCTGTATACGGGGCAGGGCAGTCCACCTGGGCTCTCGCCCCGCCCTCCCTGCACCCACGTCCTGTGAGCTGGGACCTCAGCACCCTCCCCGTCCCTAGGTCAGGGGCCCTGTGAGAGGCAGGTGCACCCGCTGGGGAAACCAAGTCGGCAGGAGGGGCAGAGGTGGTACGTGACGGCCCCACTCTGGACGCTGGCGGTGCTGTGGAGCGCCCCCCCTCCTGGAACAGGCACTGAGCCCGGGACAAGTCTACACGCCACACGGGAGGCCCCAAAGCGCAGACGCAAGGACATGCCGATGCAGAGATGAGAGCATGACGGGAGGAGCGGAAGGGAGCCTGGAGCGGACAAACAGATGGACGAGTGGACGGCGGGCCTTGCTGCTGCCCCTGTGGCAGATGTGCCCTGGCGCAGGGAGCCTGCGTTTCTACTGGCGACGAGGGCTCTGTCGGTGGGGCTGGGGCACCAGGCCGGTTAGAGGGCGCCCATCCCAGTGACCTCAGAAGTCAGCCTGGAAGACAAGGTGCCCAGGTGACCATTTGGGCATGGAAGCCCCACAGTGGTGCCCCGGGGAGCCCCTGTGTGCCAGTCCACTCCCTCAGGCCAAGTCTGAGTCCAGCACAGGGTCTCACCCTGTCCCTGCCCCAGCTGAGGCTCTGCAGTGGGGCCCCCTGGAGGAAGGCACGCTCAGCCTGGGCTCCCTGCGGTGGGAGGGGTGAGGAGGGCAGGGTAGGCCAGGGCAGGGGCTGACCTGGCGTTAATGAGGTACTGGGCCAGGCTGATGTTAGCCGGGCTCCCTGTGATGGTGATCTGCCGCTCAGACGAGCCCTCAGTGGCGTTGGCGATCTTTATCTGTGCCCCGGACATCTGCCGGATCTCGTTGATCTTGGTCCCCTGGCGGCCGATGATGCAGCCTATCAGCTGGAAGCAGGACAAGGAGCTGGGGTGCGGCCTTACCAGATCCCTGCTCTTCCGCCGGACCCAGGGCAGAGACAGTGCCGTGGAGCTCCTCTTTCTCGGGCTACCTCAGTGTCATGTCAGCTCAGCTCCCTGGTGCTGCTGCCTCTGGCCCTTTCTGGTCACCAGCCCATGGTGGTGGGCCCATGAAGCCAGCCAGGCCCCTCCCGATGCAGAAACCCCAGGGCACCTCTGGCCAGGCCCAGGTTGCAGGGGCTTCCAGCACAGGGCCAAGGGTCCTCATTCCTACACGTCGGGCATATGGCATGGGGTCAGTCCCGGGTGGCAGGTTTGGGGCGCACCAGGGGGAGGATCCCAATCTCCACGATCTCCTCTTCCTGGTTCTTTGTCCTCACCTGGAGCACCCCCCAGGCAGAGGATTTCCCCTGGACAAAGGCGTCCAGTCTGGACACTGGTCCACAGCTGCCCCATGTCGGGGCTGGGGAACATTCTTTCTTTTTGGGCCACACACGGTGACGCTCAGGGGTTACTCCTGGCTATGCACTCAGAAATCACTCCTGGCTTGGGCGACCACATGGGACGCCAGTGGATGGAACCACAGTCCGTCCTAGGTTAGCAAGGCAAACGTCCTACCGCTGTGCCAATGCTCTGGCCCTGGGAAACATTCTTAGGGCAAAGCAAGACCCCAAGGGATCCCAGACCCACTCGCCCTGGCCACCTGCAGGTCTGTCACAATCCCAGACAGACCAATGTGTCTTGGCCCTGGGGCATATGGACCGGGAACTGGCAGCCCTCTGGCCTCCCCGTCTGTGGCATAGGGGCCCATACTCACGTCATTGGGGATGGTGAGCTCGTGGGTGCTGGCTGGGGGGCTGGCATCCAGACCTGGGCACACAAGAAGTGTGTTAGGTGGATCTCATCTGCTACCAACACACCCCAACAGTATGCATCTCTGGCAAGGAGAGGACACAGGGAAGGAAAGTGCAGACCCGTTCTACCTGGGACCCTGGGGAGTCCAGCTCTGCTCAAGGGCCATCCCCGTCAGCCCGTGTGCCCCACACCCAGTACTGCTCCTCCACTGCCACCGGCTGGCTCCGGTCAGACTCCCCCAACAGCCCACCAGGAGGAGGGGCCCCGCTGGACACAGAGTCCATGCTCCTCTGGACAGGTGACCAGTGTTCCTGCAGAAACTCCAGTTCCTGGGTAGGTCCCAGCTCCTAGCCATGCCCTGTGATCTTGCCAGGCCTGAGGCCCCTGCCAGAAGTCCTAGAGCTGGGCCGAGGCCCCTCTGCACTCCACTTACTTAACCATTTTCGAAAACTTGACCTTCACTCACCCAGCCAGGCTCTTTGCTTGCTGGCCCCAACTCAGGAGAAACATCACCCAGCATCTTATGTCGGGGTTCAGGGTCCCTGCCCAGATCCCCCATCCCAACAGTTTCCCGCTGTGGCCCAACTTGCTCTGGTGTTTGGCTCCATATACCACCTGTCACCCATGAGGAATAGCCCAGGAGGACTGTGAGGCTGTGCAAAGGGTCCGGTGCAGGAGGAAACCTCGAGTTCTGAGTCTTCTCTTCTAAGAGGCTGCATAGCCTCAGAGAATGCCACATCTCTAGGCATGTGGACCCTCCTCTCCTGCCTTCCACCAATCTGGGAGTTCAAACAAGACCTCCTGGCCTGAAGCCTGGGGAGCCCGGGAAGTGATTCCAGGAGACTGGGTGGGAGATGACTCAGGACACTGGGGGGTCTGGGGGAAAGGGAGGCCAGAGGCCCATCTCCCCAACCAGGACAAACAGCCCCAGATGGTCTTGACTTTCATTTCCATTCACACGTGCAATACTGACGTGGGTGCAGGGGCTCCAGGCGTCTGAGCTGGAGGGGGCAGGGGCCCTGGCCATGTGGCTCTAGGGGCAAGCGCAGCCCATGGGGGAGGGCAGGAATTTGCTCACAAAGGTTGGCTCACGAGGGGGCTGTGGCCAACACTACCGCACCCTCTCAACTGTCCCCTGGAGGAGAAGGAAGCCCTGGGAACTGGCTCCTCTGAATGGATCAGATTCCTCTGAAGGAATCAAACTCCTGAGAGGACCAGACACATCCCTCTCGGGAGCCTCCCAGGGACGCCTCCTCTGATGTGGCCATATTCCTCAGTGGGGACCACATTCATTCTTCCAGGACAAGACGACTCCTCTGAGGTGACTGGACTCCTGTGAGGAGACCATATTCCTCCGAGGGAAGCAGAATCCTCCTCCGAAGGGCTGAGACTCCTAAGAGGAGATCCAGATCCCGAGAGGGGACCAGCCTCTTCGAGAGGAGAGAACCAGACTCTTCTGTGGGGAGTGAAGTCATCGGAAGGGAAGCAGAGGCGTGCTCTGAGGGGACCAGCCTCTTCCCGGGTCTGAGACAAGACTCCTCTGGAAGAAAGCTCCTCTGTGGGGGCGAGCGAGGGTCCTTCTAGGGAACAAGACTGCTTTGCGGAAATCAGATTGCATCGAGAGGACCCGAGTCCGTCCATGGGGACCAGGGAAGGTGCTGGACCTGGACCCTCTACCGTGTGGCTTCCTCCAAGCCCACATGCCAGCCATGGCCACTGTCCACCTGCCCCGCAGAGGAGCTCAATACCCCTCAGAGGCTCCCTCAGGCCACTGCTGCTGTCCCAAGAGGAAAGTTCCAAGGAGCTCCTGCTGGGGCGGATGAGGCTCCATTGGCCAGTCACAGGACAGGACATCACAGATGGTCTCACGGTGACAGGCCTACACTCCCAGAAGCTGTTGGCGTGAGTGAGGCCCTGCCAGTCTGCCTCCCCGGCCCTCGGGCCCCGATTTAGCGGGGGTGCTTTACCTGACGACTGGCCCATCAGATTTTGAGCTTCTTCGGAGGAGTGCAAAGACAGCTTTTCTCCTAGAGAGCAAAGGAGACACAGATGTAAGGTTTTGCCCTCAAGGAGAGAAGAAGCAAGCTCATCTCAACTAGGGGTGCTCCAAATCGGACGGGCGCCCAGAAGCTCAAAATCTGCGCGAGCTGGGTCACCTGCCCCACCCCAGATCTGGCCCAGAGGGGGCGACGGCGCCTGGCCGGGGGGTTGTCCTGGGGGACTGCACTCCGTGGACACACGTCAGAGAGGAGCACACAGGCCAGGCTGACGTAGGGCTGGCGAGCAGCGTGGAACGCAGGCCAGCGGGCCGGCCATGGGGGCGCCTCCCTGCACTGCCCCGGCCAGGCCAGGGCCCCCGCATCCACTGTGCACAGAATGTCCCGGGAGGAGGAGAGGAGAAAGGGCGTTGGGTACGTACCGGGGAAAGCGGGGTTGGTCTGTCCGAGGGGAGGAAAGGGGGTTTGCTGCATGGCCAGCTGGTGGAGCTTGGTCAACTGCTGAGGGAGGGAGGGACACGAGAGCTAAGAAGGTCATTGTCATCGAGCACAGTCACACCACAGGCAAACAGGCAGTAACACGACAGGGTGAAAGGCACAGGCCATGCGACCAAGCAGGGAAGTGGAGCAAGGACTTGGCCTGGAGCGTCACTGCAGCGGCTGGCCGGTGGGGGCCCCACCTGCTGAGCCCGACACAGTCCTCCCCCGGTGCACCTAGCTCTGAGGGCCACCCAGGGTGGAAGTCCTCAGACTTCCTTTGGGAGACCACTGTCCAGTACTTTCTGCCCCTGGCCCCCTGGCCCCGTCACAGGGCCCGGGGGAGACAGAACTGTGGGCAAGATGGGGGTAAAAGTGGGAAGACATGGCCACTCTGGGGATGACAGGCCCACCATGAAGTTCTCCCGGAAATTCCCACAAGGCCCTGCGGGTGCACGCCCACGCTGGAGCCACCAGAACCCACATCCACCACGTCTGGAGAATGAGGGGTTCAGGTGACCCTGATGTTCAGGTCTAAGAGCCCAAAGGGTGCTGGGCTAGAGCCCACGAGGGTGGGCTGCCTGGGCTGACAAAGAGGGTACGTTGTCACTGGAGCACACGGGCAGGGACCCCGTCAGAAAGGTGGCCTGGGACACAGGTCATGGGAAGGGTTAGGCCTGCAACTCCCACCCACACACACAGAAAGGCTGTGTGTGGTCAGAGATCAAGAAACCGGCAGGGTCACCTGTCGTGCTAGAGAGGAAAGTACGCAGTGGCACTCCGGGCAGGTCCCCCAGGGAACTGGGACACACCAGGAAATGGTCCCTGTCTGCCCGCCTGCTGCAGCTCCGGGCCAGAGCTCGGGTCCTAGGAACTTTCCTCACCTCAAAGCCCCAGAGCGGAAGGAAACCCTGTGTCTGGAGAGCAGAGGCTGCCCTGTGCCAGACTTGGGGCTCCGACTGGATGTGTGGGTGCCTGAGTCCCTCTTGGGCCCTCCGTGGGGAGGGGGGCACGGAATTCTCGCCAACCTGCTGTTCCTTCAGGCCGGAACAGAACATCTCAAATTAGAGAGCACGTCTTCAGACACAGTCCAGTGAGTCTGGAGGACAGCACTGCTAACACGACAGGGTCCTTGTCCCCGTGGCTTCCCCTGGTCTCGTGCCCCCTCCAATGGGCTAACTGCTGGTGTGGGCATCACGTGGACCCCATTCAGCACATGCGCAGAGGACAGTGTCCCCAACTCGCCTATCTCTAGAAGGTTGCAACAGGCAACCTCCAGTACTCTGTGATTCGTACTGAGGTTGTGTGGCGCCTCTGCCCAGGCTGATGCCTTTTAGATGCTTTGTGAGTATGAGCACTCTCCGTCACAGTGGGCTCTGTGAGCACTCTGGAAGGATCCACTCTTCTGCCAGGACATCCTCTTCCAATGGACCCAACCAGGGTCCCACAACACCCTACCGAGCATCTGCTCATTGTCTCCTAGTGGCCATGCTTCCATGATCTGACACGGCGTCTCCGCTGTCCCAGCGAGACCGTTCCCTGCACGTTTCTCCTCACTTACACCCTCTGCTCACCGCCGTCACCTGATGGCTTCTCACCGGCCACAGTGCAGTTGGCCTCTGTTGGGGACATTGAGGAGTTTCGGCCGCCACAGAGCCGCTTCACTGCCGTGGGTCTTCGGCAACTCCTCGACATTGTTCAGAAAAGTCGTCCTTAAATCGTGATTCTGTGGGCCGGGTGCTCGGATCCTGACCCCCAGGGGACAGCGCATCTTCGCATAAGGCATCCAGTGTGCTGGGGGAGGCCAGACTATGTTCACTACCCAGTTTCTACTTGTGCCGCTGGAAAGAGGCCATGAGGGTTCCCATACAACATCTGTCTGTTCTCCTCATTCTTTTTCAATGGTTTTGTTTTTTTAGTTAGAAGCTGTTTCTGATGCACTGGAGTATTTTCTAAGGAACTGTTACCATAGAATGACTACAAAAACCTCCCTAGCTTCCACCCCAGCAGCACGCGGTCATGGGGCACACAGGGAGCCACCCGGGGCACTGCGTCAGGAGAGGCCTTTGAGCACTGCCAGCAAAACCAACCACTGAAATGAAACCATCTTAAAATTGCCTTGGCCGGAGAGACAGCACAGCGGTAGGGCATTTGCCTTGCATGTGGCTGACCCAGGATGGAACTGGGTTCAATTCCCGGCATCCCGGGTTCCCTGAGCCTGCCAAGAGTGATTTCTGAACGCAGAGCCAGGAGTAACCCCCGAATGCTGCTGGGTGTAGCCCAAAAACCAAATCAATCAATAAGTTCACAAAAACTTCCTAAGACAGGGCCAGAGCAATAGCACAGCAGGTAGAGTGCTAGTCTTGCACACAGCAGACCTGGGCTGTCCCTGGCACCCTGAGGCTGGAGTTCTCTCTCAGTGCAGAACCAGGAGCAACCACTGATCACCACTGAGTGTGGCCCCAAAACAAAACCAAGCAAAAAGGCTGCTGAAGGGGCCGGAGTGATAGCACAGCGGTGTTTGCCTTGCAAGCAGCCGACCCAGGACCTAAGGTGGTTGGTTCGAATCCCGGCGTCCCATATGGTCCCCCGTGCCTGCCAGGAGCTATTTCTGAGCAGATAGCCAGGAGTAACACCTGAGCACCACTGGGTGTGGTCCAAAAACAAAAAAAAGACTGAAGACAAAAACTTGTTACTTTGTCTACTGCTTTAGTTTTTTAAAGAGTCTGACTGCTTTTACGCCTATATGAAATTTTAAATTCACATGCCTTACATATTGTCTTATTTTGTGTCTTAATTGTCTTGATCTTCTAGTTTTTCCCTTCCTGTGTGTTCATTTGTCTCCCTTCATCCACTGCCAGTTGCTTTCATCGTCAGTTGAAATTTCATCTACGACAACTCCCAGCTCTGTGCTTTGGGAACCCTGTGGTGTGTGCCAGATTAGGTGAAGGGCCCTGAGCTGCCCAGGCCTCTGAATCTTGGAAACCATAGTTCCCTGTTCTTGACAGGAAGTTCCACTTTTTTGTAGCATAATGCAACAGCCAGTTATAAACCGCTAGGAGCCACGCAAGGCATCTGACCACCATTTAAGACTAATTTTCCATTCCCCAACCATGAGCTTCCCTGTGTAAACCCTATATAAGCTGGTTACTATCTCACTGGGAGGAGGGAGAGGGTCACCTCCTAGAGGTGACCCTGGATGGTCAGTTTGGAGCTGTTGGTGATGAATAAAGCCTTGCTTTGCTTTGCTTCAGTTGTGGACGTTTGCTTCAGTTGTGTATCTCGTCCTACGACTCCGGACCCTAACATTAAGTCCAGTGACTAAAGCCCTGTACGTACTTTCTCACTGAAGCCAAACCTTACCCACCCACCCCTAAAATATACCCAATCTCTCTCCCCATCTTTTTCTTGAAAGTTCCTTCTACCACAACCTGCTTTCATGTTTTCAACTATGGTCCCTCCACCTCAAACTCTAGTTCTGTCTGGTGAACAGCCCAGGCCTCCCCTGGCCCTTCAATTTAGTTCTCCATTTCCTGTGGAGCTTCCTGGGCACAGCAGCCTCAGCTCCCCAATCCAGACCTTTCTGGAGGTAAGGCAGCACCAGAGACCTGAATACTGGCCAGAAACTGGCCAGGGAGGGCTTCCAGGGTGTGGCACCATGCAACCCAGAAGTGCACCTCCTGGATCTGGGATGGTCCCCAGCACAGGGCTCCGGAGGACAGAGGACCCGAGTCCTGCTGCATCATCTTCTGCTAAGCCATCGGGCAGATCTGGATGAAGGCTGTTTGCTATCCAGGGTCCCCTGGAGTTGACGTCAAACAATGCCTGTGGGCCTGCAGTCGAGAGAGGCAGCCTTGGGGCGAGGTGCAGGCAGCTTCATGCCCCAGCTCAGGGACCACTTGGATATGAGAAGTGTCTCCCATCTCAGGCTCGGGGGAGAGGGAGCAGCTAGGCGACAGCTGGGTTGGAGCCCACAGTCCCTCACACTTCCTGAGCTCCAAGAAACAAGACGTGAAAACCCTGACTGGAGCTCCAGCACAGGTGTCCTTGACGGTGATGGAGGGGATGCCCTGCTGTCTTCGGAAACCCAGCGCTGGTGCCGGGCACCCTCAGAGGTATTTCAAGGCTCTCCTTCTGGGTTGGCCCACAAGCCAGAACCGAAGAGACTGTAGGAATCACTGTCAGGAGACAGAGGTCCCGGTGGACAGTCCAGCCATGGCCACCCTCCCTAGGTCTGCACTCAGATTTCTCTGACCAGGGGCTCTGTGGGGCCTGAACCCTGGTGTGGCCTCGGGGTCCTTCCTGTGCCTTGACCAGGAGGGTGCAGTGTGTGAGGCGGGAAGGCCCTTAGCCCACTGCCCTGAGTGGGCCCATGTGCCATGAGCCTGGTTTGTCCAGGGTGATCCTGCCAGGCTCCAGGAGGGCTGGAAACCTGCTAAAAGTCACTGCTCCTCTCTAGGGACTGCAGGTTCCCATCTGCACCAACACCCAGAGGCGACCATCAGGGCAGCTACAGGACAGGGGGCAACACAAGCCCTGGCAGCCCCCCGAGGTAGGTTACGGGGCTCCAGCTCGCTCTGGCAACCCCAATAGGTAGAAGCACAGGCTGTGGTCGTGGACCCCACAGGGAACACGTGGGCATCGCACGGCAGGGCATACATGGGTTCCTAGACGCACACTACTGCCATGGGTAAGGTAAGCGTCTGGGTCATCCCCGTGAACAAAATGGCCTTCCTTGGCCACACGCGGCCTCTGTCCACAGTCCCTGGCTCCCCACTCCGCAGAGAAGGCGGCAAAGTGTGCCCCACAAGCACCCACAACGGGGCTTCGGAGAGTTGCAGGGTGAACACAGCCGGAGGAGACGGGGAAGCCAGGCCCACCTGGAGGACAGGGCTTTCCTGCCAGGTGGTGGGGACGCTGGTGCAGGCGGGAACCTGGGCTGGGCCATGGTGGCTCGGGAGCAGGCGGTGGACGGTCCAGGGGCCGGGGAGCGAGTCCGTTTCAGGCTCCCAGAGGCCTGCTGTGTGCAGTGGGTCCAGGCCAGGCACGGAGGTGGCAGCTCTTTCCTGCTGGGGGCCATGGCCAGGCCGCAAGGCTGTGGGAGCAGCTCAGTGGAGCCCCCTCCACAGGACCCCATGTCAGAAATGCCACAGCCCGCCAGGAGCCTATGCTTCCCCCGCCTCAGCTTCTCCACACCGACAGGGCTGGGGGAGAGCCCAGGGCCAACACTCCCCCCACACCTCAGGATTTCAGGAAGAACCCCAGGCCTGCTGGCCTGGTTCGGTAAGAGACAAACTGGGCATCGCTGCGCAAGTGCACAGCTGTACAGGGACACGGTGCAAAGATGCACAGACACACAGGCACACGGGGGCAAGGGTGAATGGACGCTCAAGTACACAGCTGCTCAGGCACACAGAAGCACAGACACAGGTGCACAGATGCATGGGCACACGGACACTCGGGTGGCAGAGGCAGACACACAGATGCACGGACACACAGGCTCAGGAATGCACAGGTGCATGGATACATGGGACCACGAACACACACACACAGATACACAGGTCCATGGACACAAACACACAGACGCACAGGTATGCGGGTACACAGGCCTACGGGGGTACAGGCACACAGATGCACAGGTGCCCACGAGGGCAGGCATTCGCAGGCACAGGGCACCAGTGCCCTCGACCCTGAGAAGCCCGGGTCACGCACAGATGCCCATGATCCCTGGCATGGAGGCCTCCGGGCAGACAAAGCAGGCCCTTCAGAGGAACCCATACCACAGACAGTTTAACAAACCAATAGCAGGCCAAGTCCTCCCCGGGGTATAGATTAGCTGGAGAGGGTAGAGGTTACTCGAGGTCACAGGGCAACAGCCCAAGTGAGAAACACCGAGGAAGTATTAATATTATTGTGTAATATTAATAGTAGAGCCAGTATCAGCGGCATGCAGGGGAGGCACTGGGGGGACGTGTGGGCACTCACATCTGGGTGGGGGATGGCGTACTGTCCCTGGATCGTGTAGGCCTGGAGAGAGAGAGTGCAGTCAGGCAGGAAGCAGCAGGCTTCTCAGTGTGGCTTCCCCTTCCAGGCCCGACACCAGCTCCCTCCAGACGGGGAGGACAGACTTGAGGCCCGAGCTACAAGCAAACAAGCGGGGAGCTGCACCCAGCTGCTTCTGAGGGCCCCATGAAGGTTGACCAGGAAGCATGAGGGAGGAGAGAACTCACACCCCTGGCCCCAAGGCCTTGGGGACTCCCGGCGATGCTTCGGCCAGCAGGATATACCCACTGGGGCTGGGGACTGAGCTTGCCAGGCCTCTGTGCTCTCCTCTCCATCACCTCCCCCAACTTCCTAGACACATGCAAAAAGAACACCTAACCCATCAAGTCACTGATTATTGACCTTTGCAAATGCAATCAATACTCCAAGGCTTTTTAAAATTATGGGCCCTGGGGCCCGGAGATAGCACAGCGGTGTTTGCCTTGCAAGCAGCCGATCCAGGACCAAAGGTGGTTGGTTCGGATCCCGGTGTCCCATATGGTCCCCCGTGCCTGCCAGGAGCTATTTCTGAGCAGACAGCCAGGAGTAACCCCTGAGCACCTCTGGGTGTGGCCCCAAAACAAAACAAAAAATGTGCCCTAAAGAAAGTGAAAGTAGGGTTTGGAGAGATTGCACAGCTGCCTTTGCCTTGCAAGCAGCCTATCCAGGACCAAAGGTGGTTGGTTCGAATCCCGGTGTCCCATAAGGTCCCCCGTGCCTGCCAGGAGCTATTTCTGAGCAGACAGCCAGGAGTAACCCTGAGCAACACAGGGTGTGGCCCAAAAACAAGAAGAAGGAGGAGGAGGAGGAGGAGAAGAAGAAGAAGAAGAAGAAGAAGAAGAAGAAGAAGAAGAAGAAGAAGAAGAAGAAGAAGAAGAAGAAGAAGAAGAAGAAGAAGAAGAAGAAGAAGAAGAAAGTGAAAGCAGCAGAGAAAAGATGAGAAGTAAAAGTAGAGAAGATGATAGAAGAAAAATAAGAGACTTGTGAAGAGATGAGAAGAAAAGAAAAGATGTAAAGGAAGAGAAGAGAGGAGGGCAGGGGAGGAGAGGAGAGGAAAAAGAGAGGAGAGAGGAGAGCACAGCAGACAGAGCAAGAGCTTCCTGAGTGGCCCCCAGCCCCTGGGAGTGTAAAGAGGTGTTGGGGGGCAGGCCATGTTCAGTGTGGCCTGGGTCAAGCATGCTGGGTGCAGCTCTCAGAGGTCAGCCCTGCTGGGTCTCAGTGGGGACCGGGGTGCTATGGCCATGGTGACTGTGGACCCTGCAGCCTAGCGCAGGCCCTCCAGCTAAGATGTTTCCAGAACCTCAGGCCCCAACCACACAAACCACACAGAGTGAAGGAGAGTCAAGGCTGAGACATGCACCTGGAGCTCAGTGCTGTGGGCCTGCAGGTGTCCCCCCCCCCCAGGGACACTGCTTTGGCACCCCCAGACTCGGTCCCCTGCAGCCAGGAGACCTCAGGCCAGGTCCTGCACCACATCCACAGCCGCCAGGCAGAGGGAAGCATTCAGGGTTGACCTGAGGGGCACGGTGAGGGACAGCCCCTCAGGGGTTTCCAGGCCCCCTATGGCAGAGCTGGGGGCTAGGGGAGGCCTGTGAGGAGGCAGCGGGAATTTTCCAGACAGGGCTAACGTCTAAGAGAGATATGGGGTATAGCAGCCTGGAGTGAAATGACCACCGATGCCCAGATGGCAGGGACCAGACGTCCTGGGCACAGGGCTGAGACCAAGTGAGGAAGACCAAGCCATGCTGCATGGTGGGCCGAGGGGCAACACTCAGCTGCTCTGGGCTCTGCCCCCACATTTCCTGCCACGAGCATAGGCCCTATGAGCTGTGGCCCTAGGGGTGGGATCCCCAACTCTGTCACTTCCTGTAGCCATGGCAGGAAGTGCAGAACACAAGACCCTGGGCAAGGGGCAGGCCTTGGAGTCCTAAGGCTCTGGCTGGGGAAGGGCGACCATGCACAGCGACTGTCTACAGGGGCCAGAGAAGCAGGTCCCTCAGGTGGGCAGATGGTGCTCGTTGAGGGTGCTGGGACTGTTCCCAGAACCTCTGCCTGTGCCTGCAGGCCACTCCCTCGGCCTGGTAGTCTCGGCCTTAACTCTCCTTGGACAGACACGGGTGCCGCCGACTGGACGCAGAGCCCCTGCATGCCTGGGCTGAGGCCACAAAACCCGCTCACTGTGTCTCACCATGGAAGTAGGACGGGCACGGGTGGGTCAAACCTGGGCATAGCAAATGGGTATTTTGGGGGAATGGACACCTGGGCCTGGGTGCTGTTGTGATTGAGGCTGGAAGTCTCTGGAATGCCCCCGAATCTGCTCAAGAGCATGGCAGAAACCAACTGCTCTGAGCATGCTGGGAGGACCAGGCCACCCGTGACCCTTCCCACCTGTGGACACCAGGCCCAGGCAGCTGAGCGGCTCTGCGTCCACGCGTATGAGGGGCCCGCGCAGTGAGGAGGCAAGAAAACCTGAGAGCACTAACGGGCAGCGGCGGGGGCTGCAGTAAAAGGCTGAGGTTGGCAGTGGAGGCCGCGAGCGGGTCGGCTCTTACCTGACCACCTGCAAAAATGACAGGGGTGGAGGCGGGCTTTGGGCGGTAGGGAATGGTGGCACCTTTCGGTGGGGACTAGGAAAAGGGACAGGAGAGGGAGAGAGAGCGTTAGTGCCACCCCACGGCGAGCGAGCGCTCCTGACCTCAGGGCCTTCTCCCGGGTCCACCCGCTCGACCCTCCAGGCACCCCAGGTGCTGTGCTGTGTGGACCAGGGCGGGGCCCCAAGGGCTGATAACTGGATGGGGCCCATTCGCACGTGACAACAGCGCCGTCACCACTGCAAACGGCCTCCTTCTGTGCACTGCCCACGGGCCAGCCTTCCCCCTTCCTGCCCCACCTCGCGTCAGGGACACCCCACAGGAGGGCCACCCGTTTCTGGGTGCCCCTCAAAAACACACAAGTTCAGCCCAGAGGCAGAGCCTGCCCCTCCCCTGATGCCCACGTCTAAATGCAGGACCCCCTCTGGGTGCCGCTGCCTCTGAGCACGGCTCCCTTCCCAGTGCTCCGTGCTCTCCACCCCAGCCTGGGTCCTGCAGGGCTGTACCCGGGCTTTGTCTGGCTCAGTCCCACAAAGTCCCCAGTGTCCCTACCAGCGAACAACCAGCCAAAGAGCGAATGAAGAGGCACATCTATCCCTGCACCCAGGCAGCACTGCGACCTTGACACACTGCGACCCCAAGCATGTATGACCTTCAGTGCGCTAGGACTCATCCGCATTGTGACTGTGAGCACGTTGTGTTCCTGAGCGTGTTGCGATCTTGAGCATGCTCTGACCTTGACCGTGCCACACTCTTGACCACTTCGTGATGCTGAGCACTCAATAATCTTCACCACACCGTGACCCTGAACACACCTTGCGTTTCTGCTACGTGTCTTTCAGGCAGGAAGGGCCCAGGTTAGTGTCTGTGGTGAGCATGAGTTCCCGGGAAGGCGCAGGCTCAGTATTTCCAAGGTCCTGACTAAACTCGTCCAGAAACGTCGGAGAACAGAGGTCCTTGTGGTCTCGGCAGGAATCAAGGCAGCTAGCTGTTGCTCTCTGCCCTCCTGTTGGGGCTCATACCCCAGGAATTCTGCCCTCCTGTCAGTGCTCCTCGGCCTTCCCATTGATGCTCTGCCTCCCAAGGCCAGCTGACTGTGAATCCCCACTTCAACGCACACCTATATCCTCAGAGAGGTCCTCCGAGCACACCCCAAAGTTCTCCATGGACGTGAGTCCCACCTAGATGGTCCATGCCGTGGGATGGTCTCTCTGCGGGCACTTGGGGTGTCTGGCTCACCTCTCAGTCCGTTTAACAGTCCCCCCCTTTACAGGTGGACGCCCCTGGTAGTGACAGTGCTTGCCTGACTTGGGCCGTCGTGAGAGGGAAGAGGTGTGGGTTCAGCTCAGCAGGAAGGCTCCAGGCGGCCACACGCAACCCAGTTCCGGGCTCAGATGACCCTCCCTTGGGCAAGTGGCCCGGCAGGCCTCAGCTCTGCCCTCTGATGGCTGCAGACCACCCAGATGGCCACTAGAGGGCAGAGCTGAGGTCTGTGGGGTGCAGGCCAGGGCCTCACTAGCTGACCCTGGGAACCTTCCACATCTACTCTACAGTGTTTCTTCTCCTGAAGCAGGGAGCACCCCATGGACCAGCGTAGATCGGTGCTGTGTGCAGCATGGACAGGGATGAAAACAGTCAGAGGAGTGTTGACACTGCAGTCAGACTTCAGAGAAGTTCCCATGGAAACGCGGGACACGTTTTGCACAGCAATCTTGGGCCCCACAGTCTTAAAGGCACGCCCAGCTTCTGTGAGGACCTTGGAACACTGTGCCGAGGAGCACCAGTAGGTGGGTGGTAGGCCGTGGTCACGGCAAGTCCCTTTGCTGAGCCCGGCAGTGACAGGCCTCTCCAGGACAGCTGAGCAGTTGGGCTCTCAGTGTTCCTCCCAGGCACTCCCGTGGCTGTCCTCACTCAGCAGTACTGGCCATGTGTCTCCGGGCTCTCTGGCCTCTGTCTCCATCCTGGACACTTTCAGGCTCTTTTTGAGGCCTGGCTCAGCTCTGACCTCAGTTCCGGTGGCCTGAATTTGCTCACTGGCTCTGCAGGCTGCGTCTTGAGCTGATACACATCACCGCCCGAGCCTTCAGTCTCTGGCATGCCACGTGGGCGAGTCTCTGCCCCTTCAGAATTGAGAACTCAGCACTTCTCATCCTGCCAGACCCTGCCCCTGGCTTGACCCTCCCACCCTCGTGCACCTGCACCCTGCACCACCCATCCTTGCCACCTGGCCTCAGGCCAAGATGCCCCGGCTCCAGGCTCCATGGGCCTAGTATGCGGCGACTGTACCTCCAGCATGACCACACAGATCTGCTTCACACACTGGATGATGGCATCAGGGGTCCCCGAGATCGTCACCGCCCGCTCCGTGGAGTTGGGCAGCATGTCCCCGGCCACCTGGACCTGAGCGCCTGTTGACTGGAGAGACAGGTGGGGAGGGCCGAAATGAGGGCAGTGAACCTCAACTTCTCTGCAGAAGGCCCAGTCCTCTGCGTGACTCTTTGGGAACCCAGGGCAAGGGAACCACACTGTCTAGGGCCTTTGCTGCACGGCACATGTGGGAGATAGGCATCTTTCGAGTAGCCTGTTTCAGGCACAGTCTCCGATGGGAAAGGTTCCTGGAAGGGCTGGTGGGGGAACCCTCCATTCTGGGAGAGGAAGGGCTCACCCCAAAGAGCAGAGCACAGTGGGAAAGCACTATCGCCCACCTCCCATGAACTCCAGCACAGGGGAAGGGGGCAGCACAGGAGATGTCTCAGCAGTGCTGGCACTGTGACTGGGACCCAGGGTTCGAAAGGTCACCCGTGGGTGCTGTGCAGGGCTCATCCCCAGTGCCCATGTGTGCTTCTGTCTCAGGGTCCAAGCTCAGGCAGGCACACACACACACACACACACACCACACACCCCACACACCCCCACGCCACACCGTACCGCACACCCCACACCCCAAGCAGCAGTGCCTGTTACCTCCCTGATCTCCTTGATTTTGGAGCCGCCTTTGCCGATCAGGGATCCACACTGGCTGGCCGGGACCACCAGCCTCAACGTCACTGGGGGTTTGCTGGTGGCTGGGCTGTTGCTCATGGAGTTGATAATGTCCTGGAGGAGCAGGACATGTGTCAGCAGTGTGGTGCTGAGGGAAGCAGGAAGCACCGGGCTCGCAGTGTAGGTTGAGCGGGCTCAGTGACCCAGGGTGAGAGCAGGAACATATCGAGACCGCACAGACACACTGATATACAAGGACTGGACACGGCCATGCAGGGCACAAGGACAGACAGAAGGGCCCATGTCTCACGAGAACACACAGGATGGGGATACCCTCCCCAGGATGGGCCCAGGTGCTTGGAATATCACCTCTTCAAACTTGTAGGCGATCATGGCGAAGGCCTTGAAGATGGCATCTGTGGGACCCGTGATCGTCACGATCCGCTCAGGGCAGTTTCCTTCCGAGATGTTGATCCTTGCACCACTCTGGGAAAGAGAGGAAGGGGAAATGTAAAAGGAGAGAGGGAGGGAGAGAGCAAGGAGGGAGGGAGGGAGGGAGAGAGAGAGAGCGAGAGAGAGAGAAAAGGAGAGAGAGAGTGGTCATACACAGCTGACCACTGACCTGGATGCGTTCCTGGAACCACATATGGTCCCTGAGCCCCTCCAGGCGTGAGTTTTGAGCACAATCTCTGAATACAGAGCCTACAGTGAGCCCTGACCACAAAGCACAGATCTGGGAGTGGTCCCTGAGCATAACTGGGAGAGTCCCAAGCACAGAACTGGGACTGAGCCTCAAGCACTGATACACGTAGCCCCAACTGTCAATCCCCCAAAGAGGAGTAAAATAAGGCAGTGACGGCAGAACTAGAGACCTGTGAGGGTTCCTGGCCACCCAGATGGAGTGGGAGCCCCGTGGAAAAGGGGCACCTTTGCCCACCTGCACCCACGACAACCACACTCACCTCCTCTCGCATCTTCTTCACGGTCTCTCCTTTCTGGAATAGAGTCGGACAAGAACTAGTTCACCAGGGCTTCCGGCTCAAGCAGACCAGGGGCCCAGTGTGACACCCCCACCCCTCCCATGTGTGATTCTGAACACCACTGGGATTGGAACGTGGCTCACTGAAGGACCCCAGAGCTGGCCAGACTGGGCAGGAGGGCTGCCTGTGTGCAGAGGTCCTCCAGGGTATGCACAGGCCACCCCCACCTAGAGCCGTGGGAACCCTTGAGGAAGAGGATGGCTCCTTACCTTCCCGATGATGCTGCCCACCTCCTGCGGAAGCAACAGGAAAGACAGTCACGGGGGTGGGCAGTCATGAGTGGAAGGGCTGCGGCGGCCTTGGGGAGCTCCTCAGGGTGGGGAGGCTGAGCAGCCCCATGCGACGGGACTCCCTGGAGCATGTTGGCTAGGATGGGCGCACCAGTGCAGCCTGGCACTCTCAGGCACCTCCCAGGCGGAGGCGGGGCTTGGTGGCAAAGCAAGGCGGCCACCCCAGCCTAGCTGCTCAGCCCCTCCCCAAGCCCCCAAGAGAACCGGTGAGTGAGGCAGCAGGGCCTGACCCATCCGTCCTCTTGCCCCTGTGGAAGATGAGGGTGTCATCTCGCACCCCGGGGATGCAGAGCATCTACCATGGCCCAGCACTGCCTGCATCCAGGTCTCTGGTTGTGGCTGGGGCCAGACCTGCTGCCCAGCACCTGCACTGCAAGGTGAGAGGATGTGAACCTCCCGGCATGAATCATGAAGGGTCCCTCAGAAGGAACAGGATGACTATGGACATACGCACATGCTGTGAGTGACACGTATTCCAGCCTGAGAGCCATGACCACTGCGTACCATCTGGCCACTCGGGTCAGGCCGCAGTGGAAGCGCCTCTCCCGGAAAAGTTGGTTCTAGCCGGCCAGCGTGAGCTGGGACAGGGGGTTCCAGAAGAGAGGTGAGTCACAAAGGCGAAGGCCAAGAGCCACAGGGCTGAGGAGAACTGGTGGGACTCTCCCATATGGGCCCTAGACATGTAAGTCACCACCAAGAGGGACACTCCCACGTGGGCCCTCAACACCAGGCCCTGGACACTGGAGACAGTGGAACTGGCTCCCACATGGTCCCTGTAAGCTGTGCTCTTGGGCCTTAGAGGGGACTGGCTCCAGGTCAAAAGCTTGGTTCCTGCTGGGCTGGGCCGGGCCTCGTGTTTGGGCCCCCCAACCAGGTGGCAGCAAGGACGGGTGCAGCTCTCAGCACTGCTGCAGACAGCCCTACCTTGCCGTGCATCAGCAGGCGGATGGTCAAGGTGACGTTCAGGCCGCCCTCTGACACCTTGGACTCCATCTTCCTCCCGAGATGTGGCTGAGGGTGCGAGCTCCAGGCGCTGAGCGGGGCGTGAGGAAGGACAGATGGGGCCCACAGGGGGTCACCTGTAGAGAACACAGCTTGGTGAGTGGCTCCCACGGTGGGATGAAGGACACAGATGGGGCAATAGGCCGCTTCTGGGAGGCCTGAGAAATGGGCGGGGCTCAGGCCCCGCCCGGACTCCCTGGGCGCAGGACGTGAGTGCCTTTCTGTGAGTGATCTGGTCTGGACCTGCACTGGGAGTGCCAGGTTGAGAGCAGAGCATGGCGGAGGAGATACAGGTACTTGGGGTGTGAGGGGCAGGAGGGGAGGGTGGGTATTGGGGGGGGAAGGGAAAGGGGTGCAGGGGACACAGCCACAGGCTCTGAATGAAGGGGCCTCCAGGGACTGGGGGGGGTCCCCACCCATACCCAGTGGCGCACCTGCGGGCAGCAACTGCGGATGCGAATGGAGCAGGGGAGCCACAGGGTGAGGCAGCAGGAGGTGCGTGAAAGGGCCTGGGACCCCTGCACCCCCTGGCTCTGGACTCGTCTGGCCTAACCTGGAAGGCGAGACCACACGTCAGAAAGCAAAATGCGATACTTCTACCCAAAAGGGGCTTTTGAGAGAAAATAAATCAAAATATTTCTGCTGAAAAACATGCTCAGGTGAACAAAGCATGAAATATGGAAGCAGAGCAAGAAAAAAGCTTAGGAGCCAAGATGGGCAGACACTTCTGTTAGGGAACCACAACAGCAGACACAGCCAAGGGTTGGTCAGTCCACGACGCCCCAGGGCCAAGAGCAGGTAACATGGGAAGTTGCCAGGATCCCAGAGTCCTGGGCAAGGAGCTGCGGATAGTGCGTGGGGCCATGTGGGGTGCCCAGGTGGAGGCCCCAGGGGGTACAGGTGTGGCCCTTCCCCTGACAGGGACAGATGGGCTGTGGGGAAAGTGGGTCGGCCCTACTGTGGGCTGTAGCAGTCACGGGCCAGCAGCCAGGGGTGGGTCCTCGGGAAGAAGAGTTTTGCACCCACAAGCAGGGTGTCCTTCTCTCAGGGAGAGCGTCACTGCCCCCACCCCTCAGCACCAGCTTTGCCCTTGCTGTGGCCCCCCTCATGTCTTAGATCAACACTACATGCTCTTGGTCTAAGAACTCGGGGGTAAAAAAAACAAGCAGATCTGAGCAAACGGGAGAAAAGAAAGAAATCACTGTATTTAGGAACAGAAAACCTAAAGAAAAACCAAAACAGAGTTTGGAAAGAAAAGAACATGGACCCACTTCTGGTGGGCTGGACGCAGGAAAAGGGAAAAGGGAAGTGGGGGTCCCCTGAAGGTGTATGTCGGGCAGCTCTGCAGGTGCCCAGGAGCATGACTGAGGGTGTAGGCTGCATCAGTAATGGTCCAGAAATCTCTACCCTCAAGAGTCACAGGAAAATTCAGCCCATTTTCATTCAGAACACAGAAGAAAGCAGAAACAAGTCCTAGTGGACCAACCTGGCATTACCCTGATGCAGAACCAAAGCGAGGCAGAGGCACAAGCCAAGCCTGCTACCAAGACTGTGTTAGGCAACAACCTAACACAGAACTACTCAGCCCTTTCCCAGCTGGGTCCAAGAACACTTACGGTCTCAGAATGGCCACACACTAGAGCCAAAGCATAACTCCGGCAGAATTCAACCTGCCACCTTGGGAGAACAGAATGGGGCTGGAAAGACGGGGCCTTTCCGGGCAGCCAGAATCTCAGGACGCTCCTAGGTCACCCTGTAGCTAGCCGCTACTTCCTGTCCCTGGAGCAGCTCAGCTAGTATTGAGCATGGGGTGCGGGACTGGAAGGCCCCTGGACAGAAGGGGACACTGGAGCTCTGCAGACCGTGTCAACAGGCACTGGGCTTTGTGGGCAGAATAAACACCTGTGGAAGCACATGGGAGAGCCAAGGGCAGAGATGTGCGGAGGCCATGGAGCAATGATGGTCCGTTACAGAAAAGATGCGACCTGTCCTTCTGCCTTAGTGCTCGGAGCCTCTCCACCCTGATTCCAGCCTGACTTTGTGCAGATGAGATCACTGTGACTGATACGGAGAGACAAGGACCCCAATAATGCAGTCACCTGACAAGGAAAAGGAAGCGCAACGAAGCATCTCTCCATCCTCAAGGCTTGTGAGTCAGGGTGGGCCAGGCTGGCCAGAGGACGGAGAGGGTGCAGACAGGGACACAAAGACCCACAAGGACCCGCCGTCAGGACCCTGACAGAGAGCCAAGTGGCAGCACTGGCACGGAGGTTGGGGGTGTTGGGGCAGCCATGAGGCCTGCCAGCTTGCCCTAGGCTTAGAGCCATCAGTCCCCAGGAGAAGCCGAGGGTCCTTCAGGAGGAGCTGATTCAGGGCAGAGAGAGCCAGTGGCAAGGGTCCCATGACAACCAAGAACTCGCATTTCCCCTCTGTGGCTGCAGCAGCCAGAAAGGCTGTGCGTGTCTGGGATTTTCCTCACTTCTGTCTTCTCCTTTGTCTCTTAGCATGGAAACTGTCCTTGGGAACCTAATATTTTGCTCGCTTCTCCGCACCTGACACTCTGCTCTGGACACCTCTTCTGGGGCCCCGAGGCTGTGACCATCCTTTTCGGCAGGCACCTGGCTGAAAAGAAAATCTGTGCTTTTCACTTCCAAGGTCTTGGGCATTTCTTTCAGTTAGTGACTCCAAGTTTATCCACTCTTCGACTGATCTTTCAGAAGGGCCTAGCCTGGCCAGGGCAGGGGCTAGGTGCCACCTGCCTGTTAGGCCCCTGCCCAACCCGGCTCCTGCCTCTTCCTCACTCCTCATCATTGGCAGGTTCTGAGACACAGCCTTCCAGATTGCCATAGCTAGATTGTGCTTTCTCTCTCACTCCCAGTGGATGCCTACACAATTTTCTTTTCACATCTTGAGCAGAGCTTGAGAGCAAGACGATCCCACGGTAGCACAATCTCCTGGCTGGGCACAGGCCTTTGTAGTTTCTCCAGCACCTTTCAGCCCGCACACCAGGCACTTCTAATCTGCCATGGCATCCTGACTTGTTGCTCCATTACTTGTGTCACTGGCCATCGTGCAGACTGGGTTTTGTTCTGTGCTGTGTCCCCGCCTGTGGGTTTATTCACCCTGTGAGGACACGGGGGCTCATCCTAGTTCCTGCAATCCCAGGAATAAGGGCACATGCAGTGGGGTGAGCCTCTTCCCTGCAGAACTTCTGAGTGGAGATCTTTTTTTTTTTTTCACTCAGAAATCGATCCTGGCTTGGGGGACCATATGGGACACCAGGGGATTGAACTGCAGTCCGTCCTGGGTCAGCCGTGTGCAAGGCAAATGCCCTACTGCTGCGCAGTCACTCTGGCCCCAATACGTGGAATTCTTGAAGTGTGTTTCACTCTGAGCACCCCTAAGCCGCTGGCTGTGGTCCTCCCCCTGCATCTTAGACATGTCCTGTCCAGCCTCGAGGTAGCCTCTCGCCCTTGGGCCCTTTGCGGTGGCGGTCCAAGTGCTCCGGGACATTGCTCTGTCCTTTCACATCTCAGTGGGGCCCTCACAATGACACAGGCTGTCCCTACCTGTGGCAAAAGGCATGTTCGCAACTTCTTTTGTGATGTGCCTGACTCCTTGGCATTTTCTCTAAATAGTTTATTTACAGCTTTATGTTTAGTTTTCCATTGAGTTAATTTTTGTAGGTCAAGGTTATTGGGTTTTGGCCATTGTTTTGCTTTCTGCAGATAGATCTCTGGGGGCGCAGCTGTGGGGGAGGGGGGGGAGCGGCAGAGCTGGTGCCTTGCATGCAACAAACCCTGCAGAGGCACGAGACCATAGCCTTGATATTGCCCCAAATTCCTTTATTCCTGCCAGGCTCTGGTTCCAAGTGTTCACGGATGTCTGGAACCTGCTCTGCTGTTTGGTTGTGCTCCTGTCAGTGACTCCACACTGCCCACCCCACACTTATGCCGTACCACTTCGCCTGACTATGGATGTCAGCACTGAGACTTGCGTGGTTCTTTCATCACTCCAAGTTCCTAAGCTTTGGCTAGAGCGGCCGAGCAGTGCACCGTTAGGAAGTCTGGATCTCAGGTTCCACTGTCCAGTTACGACACAGACACATGGCCGAGTGCAGCCTCTTGGGAGCCGATCGCGCATTCTTAAGCAGGTGCACTCACGGGTCTAGGCTTCAGAGGTCAAGACTCCACATTTCTTCCATTCAGATGTGCTCTGTGGGCCTGGCATTTCCTTCCTTCCCCACAGGCCTGGCTGGAAGTGTGTCCTGCTGAGGGCATGCGAGAGGGCGTCCTATGGACAGCAGCCGAGGCAGTAGGGCATGCTTGTTTCTGCATGCTCCATTCCTGTCAGCGCCCAAACTGTATTTTTGGGGTTCCTCGTGACACTTGCAAAACCTGTTTATGTGGTGGGTTTAGTGAGATTCTGGAAATACACATAGCTAGCCCATCTAGGTTTGATCCCCTGCAACCTGTATGATCCCCCAAGCACAGTTAGGAGCGATTCCTAAGAGTGCTGCCAGGAGTAACCCCCAAGCATCACTGGGGGTGGCCCAAAACCCAAAACCAAACAATAAAGCTGTTCAGTGGACCATGTGCTTGAAAATCCAGTTGGCTCAAAGCAGCACACTGGGAGGGGGCTCTGCTGCAGACCTAGACCCCCCCCCAACAACCCTGTTACCACATCAGCCCAGAGCTGCAGCCCCCGTATCAGACAGAGAAACGACCTTCCTGCTACATGAGATGGAGTTGCCGTGGTGCTAAAGGAGAATCCTAATGCCGCGCTCAGGTATGGTGTCTGACGGCCATGCTTGGGCCTTCTTTGTGGGGAAGGGGACACGGACGCGGAGAGAAGGAAGGAGCCCCTGCCAGATCTGCGGGGCTGCCAGGGGTGGTTCTCTCCCCGCTAGATTCAGTGCCAAATTAAAAGAGGCACATCAGCATCCAGCACCCGGGCAGGGGAAGTCAGCACAGCCCGAGGGGTCCCGCGCGAGCTGCTCTGAGTGCACGCGCCCAGGCCTCAGCTGTCTGTTTCTGCCATGAAGGTCACTGCGGACGCCCTTGGGATGGAGCACACTTGACTGGGTGCATTTTCCAGCTCAGTGCGCAGCAGCTGCCCAAGGCCAGGAAGGCCAGGATGGCAAGAAGTGCCAGGGCACATTAGTGCTCGCTGCCTGCTGCTCTGGGAGAGGCTCTGCAGGCTGAGGGGCCTGACTGCCTCAGGGAGGATGCAACTCCGGGAGGGTCAGCAGTGGGCGCAGGGCAGAGGGAGGAAGGAAAGGAACAATCTGTGCTCCAGGCCAGAGAGGCAGGCGTGGAATGCAGCGCTGAAAAGGATAGAAGGGAGGAAAAGAGGACAGGAGAGAGGGAGAGAGGGAGAGAGGAAGGGAGGGAGGGAGGCAGAACCTGAGAAGAGGGTACAGGTGAGCAAGGAGGGTTGGGGAGGATGGTGGGATGGAGGAGCTCAGTGTTGCTTGCCAGCTGAGGTGGGGGACAAAGTAGAGATGTGGGAAGATAAACTAAAATCAAAGTGCTGCTGGGTAGAGCAGACGGGCTGCAACCGGCATACCTGCAGCTCAGAGCGTGGCTCAACCCCCCAAGGAGGCTTGGGGCTCCCTTCCCCTCACTTCGGGAGAAGCCCAGCACCCGCATCGGGGACAGTGGTGTGACTAAAAAGCACACGATGCTCGTGGCATAGTGCTCCCTCTGTGCGCTACTTCTGGGTGCAGAAGCCGTGACTTATCAGTGGCTCCCAATGGGACAGGACAGGTTCTGAGAGGGAGGCGTCCGTGATGGCCATTCATTCATTTACTGCATCCTGTTCCTGCCTCCTTTCTGTGATCAATCACTGGGTGACAGGACTGTACTTTCCCATCGATGGCGGCTGGTGGTAAGTGTCATGCTGTAGGGGCTAAAACCAGGCAGTCTTATCCTGAAGGAGAAGGGTCAGTCATGACTGAAGATACCATGTAAGGGTTAGAGCTGGGTTTTTCCAGATCACACCGATGAGGACCGAGCATGGCGAGATCCCAACTTATCTGTTTTCAGGCTCAATAAAACCCACAGACACTCAGCAATCCTTTCCCAAACCCTATACTCTTTCCCACCAGATGCAGCCAGATCATCCCACTGCAGGTCGTCAGGCCTTGCCTGGAATCACAACCTCTATATAAAGACCTCACTGGTCAAATCTGTCTCTGCCCCTGCCTCTCGCCTCTCACCAAGAAAGGCAGCATGAAGGATTCAGATCAACGCGATGGTGGTGACATGTGGGAAGCCAGCTGTAAGTAGATGGGCACAGGCTCGGCGCCTCCTGTCTAGATGGGCGCACCAGGGGAATGTGTGGCTACGTGGGGCCCCCCGCAGCCCCCAGGAGACAAGAAGTGAAAATAACCCTGGCAGGCCAGGTGTGTGCTGCTTAGGCAGCTGTGAGGCTGCAGGGAAGGGCAGAAAGGCCCCAGACAGACATGGCAGGAGGGGCCCCACCAGGACTACCCACAGGGTTGAAGGTATAAGTGTGAGGGCTTAGAGGGGATGTGGGGTATCACAGCATGTCCTGGGCTGGGATTACCTTCTCACGGTCCACCCGGGAAAGCAGCCAAGAGACCAGGAAGGAGTTGAAAAAGCGGGATGAAGTGCCAACCAGGGGTGGGTCCTGGTTCTGGGGTGGGGACTCTTAGCTATTCCAGGCCCCAGATGTTGCTCCCAGACACCTGACAACAACAGCGGGATGCCCAAGGCCCTGGGAAAAGCCAAGGGTGAAGTGTCCAGGGGCTGGGAGTTCCTTTGGCCAGGATGTGAGGAAGAGAAACGACCCAGAGGCCTCTTCAGATACGCAAAGGCACCTGCACCTTCTCTCCGAGGGCAGCACAGGGGCAGTGGCCACAGCGGTGACCGTCAGGTTCAGGGACAGGACGTTTTAGGCCTAAAGCCGACTCTGGCACTGTCCCACTGCTCTGCTCATCTGTGCCCTTTTCTTCTCTCAAATATGCTATGTCTGGCCCTGATCTGCCTGTTAGGGTGTGTGGGACTTCAAACCCGGCCGCCTGTGGGCCTCTTCGAGAACAGGCTAACAAGTTGGGCTCAAGGCCTGCAGGGCTCCCCCCAACCCCTCCCACCACTTGGCATGCTGCTCTGTGCTCTGCTCCTTGCTTCTACCGTCCCACGTCTGCAGAGGCTCACGCTGTGCCCGCCTGCCATGCCTCCAGATGCCAAGGATGGTGGGAAACCCAGACAGACATTTCCCAGTCCTGTGCTGAAGCTCACTGGTCCATGGAGGGCAGGTCTGCAGACACATGAAGATGTCACCCAAGACCCAAGCTGGACATTGATGTTTCAGCTGTGGCTCAATGGAGGAGCCTGCGGGTCTGATTGAAGCCTGGGTTGGTCCTGGCTCCTCAGAACAAAGCCAGTGCTCGACACTCGAGCATGTAGGACGTACCTGCTGGGCCAGTGCTGTCTGGTCAGTCCTGCTGATCCAGACATACCTGATCCCAAGGACCCTGTGCCCAGAGCACTGTCTCTCAGGAATACCCTCCCTGCCTGGCCCCACTACAGAGCAGATTCAGGGGTGAGTCTGGGCTTAAGAAGGGAGGGGGCAACACTGCCTCTACTCTCTGGGTTCCCAGAGCCCACCTGACTGGGTCCCCACTTCTACTCTGGTGCTGGTCCCGCTCTTGCACTCACAGCTTTGTGACTGAACTGGAGACTCTACCTGTCCAGGAAAGTCAGCTGGCAGCGAGTTTCCAGGCTGGGAGAAGTGTCAGGAGACACCAGGACTCTCAGGACACCCCACCCCATGAGGTGTGTCTCCCAGAAGCTATAGCTGCAGGTAGCAGAGAAGCCATGTGTGTCTGGCCAGGGGCTGGAGGAACCCACCCACTTCCTAAAGACCAGACCCAGAGTGAGGACGGGCACAGACCCTGCTGTGGCATGGATGCTTCTAGCCACAGGGACTCTCCTGGCTTCTAAGACAAGGGTCCAAGGCACCATGCAACAGGGCTTGGGGGCACACCAGGTGGTACTGTGAGCTGCTCAAAGTACACCCAGCAATGTCCTGGGACCCTTCGGTACTGACGTGGCATCAGGCATCAGGGGGTACGCTTAATTTGTGGGGCTCCCCCAGCCCCTATATTTGATGTCATGTATAGAATGAACACCTGTGTTCTTACAACCTCAGACCATTTAGAAGACCCCATTAGGCAGGAAAGTGCCCTCAGCCCACAGGCTTCCCTTAGCAGGAAAGCGGCACTTAAAATGAGAGCAGGAAAGTGAATTCTTCCTGTGCTCTTAGGGAAAGAACAGAAACACTCCCTTTCCTCCAGCCTGAGACACAAGAACGCTGAATGCTGAAAGCTGCCCCATGTGCCTTGAGGGAGCTGGAACCCTCAAGCCTTGCAATTCCACAGGCAAACCGTGGAGCAAGTTTTCACCAGGAATGTCTCTCCTGAGGAAAACTGCTTCAAATATGAAGATCAAAACATCTTGTCTCAGAAAGGCAAGAAAAATTTCTCTGCTAGGACACACTGAAATCAAATCCCTGTTTGACCTCGATGTGGGCAAATTTTCTGGAAACGTGTTTTCTAGAAATCTAAACAGAAGCTGAATCTTGTCAGTGGAGAGTCACAGAGCTCAGCCTGCAGCCGCCCGCACACCTTCCTAGCACCCTCACAGCACACAAGAGACGCTCACAAACACTGCGGCACTAGGAAAGCAGGAGGGAAAAAAACTGGGTGCTTGGAAACAGCAAGGCTCAGTGTTTCAGAACCCCACAAAGTCATTCGCCCTTCATGAAAGAATTGGGCTCCAAAGGGCTGCATCTGCAGCCTTGTCAGGGCAGGAACACTTGTCAGGGACAGGAAGGCCATCCCAGATGTGCCCGCACATTCCCACACAGGTCCCGGGAGTGCGGAGTGTGTGTGGCTCGGAGCCACGCTAGCTCACGTTCAGGATGGGAACCCTAGCCTTAGCCCTGCCCAACCACATATCACTCCTGTGGTGCAGTTACACAGCACCCTAGTGTCCCTTGCTAAGCCGGAAGGCTCGAAAGTGTCCTGTGAACGTCTCGGCCACTTCTGACCACATTTACAGTTTTTCCGTCTCCTCTGCAGGGAGATACCCGAATGTGGCCACGTTTACGCTCCACACCTGCCCTGCAGCCTTTTGTGCCCACTTCGGTGTCCAGCCTGTGTCGACGCGACTACTCCCTGGTCATCGGTGGGACTGTGCCTGCCCCAGCCCCACACCCCTTACCTCGGAACAGAGCAGCTCTGGGAGGTCAGAGTGGGCTGGATGTAGTTAGACAGATGGCCAATCTCCTCCTTTAGAGATGAAAATGCTGGAGGAGAAAAACCAGTGATGTTTTGTTCTAACCCAAAGGAGGCTACAAATCCCATTGGCCTCAGATGGGAAACCTCGTGACATGGGACCAGGCACATGTGACCTACTTTTCATACGACTCCCCTTATTCTGTCGGGGGGTGTACCCGGCACGGATGTGCTGTCACTTCGATGACTCCTTCCCCGGGCAGAGGCCCCGGGCTCCACAGACCCAGGGTGGCACTGCCCGCAGGACAGCATTGGCAGCTGGGCCAGGAGGGTGGGACTGATCTCAGAAACAGTGCAGAACAGTGGCCCGCAGGTCTGTGTGGGCCTCGTGTGGACCTTGAATAGAGCCGCAAGGCAGTCCGAGCACCTTCCCCACTGTTCACCTCTCCGTCCTGTCCTGAGACTGGAGCCCGCAGGCTGTGGAACCCACTGCCACAGGCCTCCCCGTGCAAGTGACTAGCACACACACTCATCAACTCAGGTGCTGGCCACTGAGAAACACCCCAGGTGGGCAGGAAGGAGCCTGCGGGACACGCCCCACCATGTGCTTCTGACTGAGATCCCAAGAAAAGGCATGCGCTGGGGGCAGACACCTCGGGACCTTGCAGAGCTCTGCTCCTCCCAGCAGGAGTGGGCCCCAAACCAGCACAGCCAGGGCTGTGCCTGTCCACCCCGCTGTCCACCCTGAGTTCTAGTCTTGGAGGCAGCTCTCTCCTCTGTGGCAGCGACCAGTCCCCCTCACACCATCTCCTGTGGAAGTGCAACATCTGCCGCCTCTACACTGGGACACACCCACACGCAGCCCGCCGGCCCGAGTGTGCGCCCAGCCTGCACAGTCCCACACTCACGTCGGTCATCGTCTCCGCAGTCTCTCCTGCCTCGCCATGCCCTTGAAAGCGGCTCTACGGAGATGAGGAGGCCGGGGCACGGGGCAGAGCTCCCCACCAGGCCATGCTCAGGAGTTCTCCCCAAACCCACCAGTGCTCCCTACTGACTTCTCACCATTTCCCCACCAATCCTCCTCTTAGCCTCCCCACTGACCCTCCACCTAACAATACTCCCCACTGATCCCTTCCAGTCTCCCCTACTAACCTCTACTCACCAGTGCTCCCCACCATTCCTGTACCATCAGTGATCTGCACTGACCTGTCTGGAAGCCAGGTTACCATGTCAGGGCAGAGGTAGTGGAGAGAAGAGAGCGGGGCTGACACTCCCCAGCCGCATGCCCACTGTCCTGAGTTCATAGGGTGGGGTGGTGTCAGGGAGAAGTGGGTACAAGGGCAGTGTCCTGGGGACAGAGTGGGACAGGCAGCAGGTGGAGTGTGCTGGTGGACGGGGGTGGGAGGCAAACACCCATCTCTGAGGAGAGGCACAGGAGGAACCAGAGAGCCAGAGTGTGGGGCCCTAAGAGCAGGTGCAGAGGCACGGCCAGGAGCCCTGGGAGATAGCGGGAAGGGCAGAGACAGGAGAGCCCAGCTCTGCTTACATAACGTCGCGCCCTTGGACACAGCTGGCCGCTTGCTGCCAAGCCCGGGCAGACTGCCAGCACACGGTGGCCTCACTGACATGTGGCCGAGCAGCCACGGAGGCTGAGAGGGTTTAACCTTCCTCAGAGGAAGAGGAACAAAGCAGAGCTCAGACCCACACAGGAGGCAGCTTACAGAATTGGGTCAAGCACAGCGGGATTAAAATGCTGAGCTGCAATGAAAATCCATGCTGGACAGACGACATTTGGTCAGGGCGGAGTGAAGCTGGAAGCGAGAACCATGGAAGGCTCCGCACAGGGGAGGTCCTGTGGTCCTGGTCAGTGCCTCTGACTTTCAAAGCACTGGCCTGCGCATCTGACAACCACAGGGGAGGCGCTCGGATTCTGCCCGGTCAGGAGCCAGAGCTAAAGCTGCTCATGATCAAGTCATCGTGGAGAATCAGGTTCGCCTCTGTGACCACCTTTGCCTGGTGGACAAAGCCCAAGAAGACATTTCCCCGGTTGTGGTGGGCAGGGTGAGGCTGTCGTATAGGACACATGGAAGAATGTGCTGGAACTGGGCAGGCTGGGTCAGTGGGCAGCGCCGCCGCCACCACCACGCTATGTGGAAGTTGGGGCTGGGTGCCTGGCCAGGGGATGCGTCCATGGGGTACACCTGCCCCCCAAAGTCACAATGCTCCTGTGTGCACTCCTGTCCATGACCTCACACACCTGACCACCCCACATGTCCACCACCTGCACACTTACTCCTACACACATTCCCACCTGTACTGCTCCTGCACATACGTACGACACACATGGTCAAAGACTGCATGCTCAGACTCCTGAACACACGCCCCATGGAGGCTTCCACACATTCCTCTGATGCTCCTGCTCCCCACACATGCTCCCACAAGCAGACCCCTACACATGCACACAGACCCCATGTTTACATGTCTCTTGCACACATGCTCTCATCCACACACATACCATGCAAGTGTGAATCCATTCCCTTACATCTGCACACACGAGCCCCACTCAGTCCTGCGCACACACGTGCAGACATGCTTCCATCCTCACTCTTCCACATTCACGGACACTCCACAGTGGGACACCTGCCACCATGTTCTTTGTGCACGTGAGGCCGGCTGACGCTGTGTCCCGGGGGATACTGAGAGCAGGGCTCAGGCCCAGCCGCTGCTCCAGAACATGTGTGACGTGGCTGACGTGAGGATCATCAGCACGGAAGGGCCACACACCCGTGGCACTCAGGGCACTCACCTTCCCCCATAAGCAGAGCTCGGAGTCACAGCAGCTCCATGAGCAGTGCTCCGAGAGCACCGGAAGCAGGATGGGCGACGTGCAGGCCTGGCTCTCGAAGGGGAGCCGACTACCTAGAAAACAAAACATAGGCCATGAGCTGCCAAGTCCCAACCCGTGCAGGAAGGCGCGGAGACAGTGGGCAGGGTGAAAGCAGCTTCTGTGGAAGTTCACAAGCCTCCGAGAGATGTGCTCGTCCACCTCGAGGAACTGCGTGTAGCATCTGGACGGTTTTCATGTTTCTGTAGCAATAAAGCCCCAGCTCACAGTCCTGCAAGCATGCTGCCAGTTTTCTTTCACAGCTAGCATGAGAATTTTCAGCAGGGCTAGAGGACTGGACAGGGTCCTCACTTTCGGACCCTCGCTTTCTATGTGCCCCACAGGGTCGTACCCCAGAGCATGGTTGAAGGTGGCATTGAAGGACCTGAAACACTACTGGGGTGGACCGGGTAACCCCTGGACCCCCAAGACCAGAGCAGACCACAGCATGGAGAAGTGCTGGGCAGGCTCTCCGTGCCTCCTGAGATCTTACCTGAACCCTCCCATCCCACAAGCTTTTTTGTCCACAAAGTTCTGCCACCACCCTGAGGGCCTCAGGTTCATCCGCTTGAATGTTTTGGACTTGGTAGGACCTACGTCTGGTTCCAAACTAGAAATTCCATTCTTAGTCAAGCCCCCATTTTCATGGCACTAGGCCTTTCCCGTGTTAGAGGTTTAGCTCTTAGCAAATATTTGTAAGCCCCAGACACACAGCCCTGACCTTTGAAATGCTCGATTCCAACAGGGCCCACACCAGGTGGAATTGTGAAGTGACCAGGCTGTGTTTTCTCCGGGAATCCCAAGTCACCACTTAAGGCAACAAGCAACATGCAACAGGCTAGGGTTTGTTTGTCTTCAGATAAAATGTCTTGCCCACAGAGCACTGGGGTTCAGATGACATGAGTGAGGAATCAGTAAGGGTACAACACCCAGGAAAGCACTCGAGCACCCCTCCCCATCACAGGTGCAAGCGCAATATGCAGCATCACCCATGCTCACTCCCAGGTCAGTGAGCCCTGCTCTGCAGAGGGAGGCCGGAAGGCCACAGTGGGAATCGACCAGAAGCTGCCAAAGTTTTCAGTGGGGGCGTCTGTGAAAACACAGTCAGAAAACACAGTCAGATAGGGGATGGAGCATCTTCGCAGCAGATGGTGCTGGGGAGAGGGACGTGCACGGGCAAGAGCACGAATGAGAATCTGCCAAAGGCCATCCTAAAAAGGAGCTCTGAGTGGACTCAGGACCCACTGGGAAAAGTCTTCATGACACTAGGTTTGGCAATCAATTCATAGATTTAAGACACACCACACAAAAATAGACAAACGAACTGGATTTCATAAAAAATGGAAACTTTTGTGCCTCAAAGGGCACTCAGTCGCACCTAAGTGAAAATACGACCTACAGAGCAATAGAAAAGACTGCACGTGAGATATCTGAGAAGGACCTAACAGGCCAGACTAAATAGAGAATACCTGCAACTCGGCATCTTTAAAACAATGGAAATATGCAGAGAATTCGACCATATCCTTCAATAAGGGGGAGAGAGGGGAGGGAGGAAGGGAGGGAGGGAGGGAGGGAGGAAGGGAGGGAGGGAGGGAGGGAGGGAGAGAGGGAGGAAGGGAAAGAGGGAGAGAGGGAGGAAGGGAAGGAGGAAAGGAGGGAGGGAGGGAGGACGCTCCAAAATGTACATCAGAATCACAGCAAGAGGGCCAGAGAGTAAGGCATTGCCTTGCAGGCAGCTGGCCCCAGCTGGATCCCTGACCATCCCTAAACACCGCAAGGAGTGACCCCTCAGCACATCACTAGGAATAAGGCCTCAGCATAACTGGGTGTGGCCCCCAGAACAGTTCAATCAGTTTTGTAATGAATTAATAATCGTGTTCGTAAAAGAACTATACAAGATATTCCTTTTATCCTTTCTGGGGTAGGGGTCGGTGGTTACAGTAGTACAAGAGTAATGAATAAAAATAATTGTAGCAATCATAATGTGATAGAATTATCATTGGTAGTAATGGCAGCAGTAGCGGCATTCATAGTATATTACAGTTGCCATTGGGGACAGGTAACAGAAGTACTACCGTACATCCCCTCACACATCAGCAAGTTCTGGGGCAGAAAGGAGATGGGAGCAGGGCAAAGGGTGTGGCCAGCAGGGGACACAGGGTTTGTGGTGAGAGCTCAGACCCCATGGTCACTGGGAATGGCTTGTGCTATAAAAATTCTAGAAACTTCCAGGGTGTGTGCATCTCAAAAGTGGACTCCGTGTGTCAGCCTCAGGGATGAGCAGCCAGGAGCCTGCCACTGCTTGTTGTCTCTGCTTTCTTCTGTCCTCATACAGCACCAGCTGACGAGAGATGAGCACCAGGACCCGCAGGGACTAACAGAAGCCGGAGCCCCAGCCACCCTGGACTCTGGAACTGGCTAAAGTGGTCACTCAGGAAGCAAAGTGGAGCTGTGTGGAGCCATGGCATCGTGTCTCACCTGCTCAGAGCACAGCGGGCCAGAGTGGCAGGACGAAGAGAGATGGACCAACCCAAACTTGCCATTCAAGCTGCGGCAGGGAGGGCCAGGCCCCATGTCCAGGCCGTGGCGCCACGCAGGCAGGGAGACTCCTGCTGCCATCTTGGGTCCTGTGTAAAGCGCATGTGGCAAAAGCACCCTAAGCACGTGGCTAGTTCACGTGACCATCTCCAAGGTGTGCCAGCAGAGCCCATCCCCGTGGAGCGCGCATCATGCCCTGAAGATGGCAAGCATCCTGGTCACTCAGTTCTCATTTCCAGGAACAGTACTCGTCTCCTCTCACACTTGCCAGCTCAGATGGCCAGAAGTGGGTTCAGGTGGACTCTTAGTGGTCCTCAGGCTTCCCTCTCCCTCCGTACTCCAGGGGGGAGGTGCATGGGGAGGAGGGCAGGCAGACATCTGGCTTCCGGTTTCCTCTTTGATTCTGGAGAACAGTCTTGACAGGTATGGGGTTTGGGGAGGCCCCATACCGGAGCCCTTCTCCCTGGCCTGGGGAGTGCCGGGAGGCTTGGCAGGCCCCCAGCCGTCCTTGTCTTTTTCCCCTGACTCCAGGCCTTCCCTGGGTGCCAGCTCAGATGGCCAGAAGTGGGTTCAGGTGGACTCTTAGTGGTCCTCAGGCTTCCCCCCTACCTCTCCCTACACTAATGGAAATGCGCTTTGGGAGGAGGACGGGCCGTTTTAGTAGTGGTTTATGTTGGGACAGTCACTGGAATTCTTTTCTCCTTGTTTTCCTATTGATAGTACTGTATGCAGATATTTTATATATCCATAACATCCATCTTGTATTGTGACCTTGATACTGCCCTACAAAAATAATTTCTTTTATTTATTTTTTTTTTTTTTACAAAAATCATTTCTAATATTTTACTGCCTTAGTCCCCCCATCTTATTTCCCCCCATCTTCCCATGTAGGTGCGGCTCATGACATGAAGCTCACCACATAGAGTGATAAGTGCAGTTAGAGAAATTACTACACTGAAAACTATCATAACAATGTGAATGAATGAGGGAAAAAGAAAGCCTGTCTCGAGTACAGGTGTGGGTGGGGTGGGGAGGAGGGAGATCTGGGAACTTGGTGGTGGGAATGTTGCACCGGTGAAGGGGGGTGTTCTTTACATGACTGTAATCATACAACTACAATTATATTTGTAATCATGGTGTTAAATAAAGATAATTTATAAAAATAAAAAAAACAGAATTTACTGACAAGGCATATAAAGGTCCCATCAGCAAAACGGTGCTGGAACATTGTATGTCTGAAGTTCTATTAATAACAGCATCATAAATCAAAGTGCCAAGAAATTTACGGGGGAAAGGTTCACGGGCATTCTGAACACACTTAAAGCAAAGCTCTGAAAGCTTTAAAGACCCAAACCTACCAATCACAACACCACAGGCCATTTCTATGTCCTAGTCACCTAAGAAAGAAAATGTACAAGATGAGATTCCAGACAAGCTCACAAAAAAACCAGAACACTTGCCACTTCTTTGTGTGAGGTTACCATTACCCTGATTCCAAAACTGGAAAGAAAGATCAAAATACACGCAAAACAATTAACAGAATGAATTCAGCAACATATACGAGAACTCTAAGCCCTGGCCACGCAGGACTTATGCAGTCTGAAGGCTGGCTTTATCCCAAAGAATCGATCGGTGCAACCCAGCAGACCAGCAAGCTGAAGCCTAGAAGCCAACGGCCACGGCGCAGACGCATGAGAAACCACCGCCCATGGAGCCGAGAGGAAAGGCCAGGCCTGTTGCTCAGCGTATGCGTGCCCAGAAGTCCTCCAGGGCTCAGTCTCCACCACAGGCCCAGGACATGCAGGGAGCCTTTCTCTCCACCCACCATCAGGCTCAAGCTCACAAGGACAGACTGCAAGGAAAGGAAGGGAACTTGCACGAGCTCCAGGCCAGAGTTTTCTACTCAGAAATCTCTGGACAAAAGGAATGAAGGACAAAACAAGGAAAAGAAACTAGAGCTAAAAGTGAGTTCAACAAGGTGGAAAAAACAACACTACCCAACTGCATTTGTGTACACCGACAGTGGGAAAGGCCTGTGTTTGAAATAAGAGCACCGAGTTTCCTACAGTCAACTCAGAAAGGAGTCAGCAAAGTGGGGCCAGCGCAATGGCCTTGTACACGGTCAACCCAAGTTCGATCTCCTGCATCTCATTCGGTTCCCTGAGCACTGACTGCCAGGAATGATTCTTGAGCAAAGAGCCAGGGGTAACCCCTGAGCACCTCCAGGTATGGCCCCCCAAAAACTAAAGGAGTCAGGAAAGTGCAGAATGTGAATGAAATGCTCCTAAGAAGCTTTAAAATGGGACCTGCATTTACTAGGTGAACTGGGAGGAAGGCAGCAAGGATGTTTAGATCACAGACATTTCAACAGCGGACCCAGAACCATCTCGGGAAGACAAAATAATATTCACTTCAAGGCAGAGAGTTGCATGGATTTACCCATCCCCTAAATGTGAGTCAGCGGACCCAGAACCATCTCGGGAAGACAAAATAATATTCACTTCAAGGCAGAGAGTTGCATGGAAATACCCATCCCCTAAATGTGAGTCTAACCAATGGGAATGGGGCTGCCCTACCCTGCTCAGTCCCAGGGAAGTGGGGTGAGGGTGGGAGTTGAGTGGGTGGGAGACTTCCACAGGGAACAAACACCGTGCTGCCCAGAGGAGCAGGCACTGCTGTGCAGGGGGTAGGGAGCGCTCATGGATGAAGAGGACAGAGCAGAACGGAGCAGCCTATGCTGAGACCAGAAACTATGGACCCAAAGGTGACAAAGAGCCCACTGTGCTGAGATGAGCTGAGACTAGGAAATGGCCTCCATGTTGGAAAGACACAGAACAGAAGTGTCCAAAGAGGAACTGTAAGAAAATGATGATATGAAAAGAAAACTGAACTGGAAGTGAACAGCAGCACGAGTCGAGGGGGCAGAGAACAAAGGAATCATTGGCAGAGGAAGCGCAGGCGGCCAGGGTAGCAGCAGAGGGAGGCAACCGGGGTCCTGCTGAGCCCCAAAGATGCTCCTGGGAGACACAAGAGCCAGGGCCATCACAGTGCTCATGTCCAGGGGTGTGGTCACTGAGGGGAAGCTCCACTTCTGAGAGAAAGGGGAGGGATCCCTAGGGACACGACAGAGCGAGATCCCAGCACTGCCATGCCAGGTGTGGCCTCTCAAAAAAAGCCACTAAAACAAAAAAGCCAAACGGCAGGAATTTTGTGCCGGTGACATATAAAAAATACACGAAGCTGCAAAGACGAGAGCGGTGTCTTGAGAAGCTTCCGGAAGAAGCTGTGAATGGCTCGGCTGGTCTCCAAGTGAGGCAGTGGCTCTGGCTTGAGGCGATGTGTCAGGCTGAGTCCCGGCAGGAGCAGCGCTTTGACAGGGGAGGCAACAGAATTGAACCAAATGTTAGATGTGGCGGAAACAGAGCTTTTAGACAGCCAGAGATGTGGGAGGAGAGGAGAGAGAAAAGCTTCTTCTCGAGAGCCCCCAGCTACAGAGGGGGTGGGTGACTGGCAGAGATATAGGCCACAGATAGGAAAGTCCACATTCCTCCCGATCCCACGTCAAGGGCAGAAGGGCAAAGATCGTCCAAACAGAGGCACAGAGCGAGTCACATACGGGCAGTGGGCCACGGGGAGATTCCACGCATGCTGGCGGCTCTGGACAAGGAGATCAGGAGAGCGGGGCCAGGTGGGCCTGGGGAAGAGCCAACAGTCCACACGGAATGCGGAGCCATTTGGAGCCTATGAGCCAGCCTAAGTGTGTGTGGGGGGTGTGGGCGAGGAGGGTGTATGAGGCGTGCTGTGGGGTGTGTGTGTGGGGTGTGTGTGGGGGGTGTTTGGTGAAGAGGGTTGGCGGGGGATGGGGTGCTGATCTTCTCCCAGCTCTGGGCAGATAGCAGACCCGTGTGCGAGACCGTCTGCAGCCTGCACCAGCTGTCCCCTCACGGTCCTACAACTGCCAGTTTCCGCCTCTCCCTGGGCCCCTCAAAGCAGAGCGAAAGAACCGGCCCTTTCCCAAGGCACCATCCTGGGGAAGCTGGGACACAGATTCCTCCAGTGCTCGCAGCCTAGCAGCCCACAAGCAGGAGACCAACCCTGCCACCCCCCACTGCCGACCCTGGCCCTGGGCTCCACTAAAAGTATGCAGAGCGTTGGGCCCAGCCCACCAATGAGCCTGGCACCACCTCTCCGTGGAGACCCACCAGCATATGCCAGGCCATGAGGCAGAGATAATGACCCCTCCAGGAGGTCTCCAGCACCTTCCCCCTTATACCCGCAGAGGTGGGGTGTGGAAATCTGCAAAGTGCTCCCAGAGAAAGGCCATCACAGGCAGCCCTGATCCACTGCGCCCTGTACAATGCCTGTGGGTGCACATCTCTATCTGTGTATGCATGCACGTGGGTGCACACCTCCACCTCTGCACACATGCCCATGGGTGCACGCCTCTACCCTGTACACCCACCTGTGGTTGCACACCTCTGCCCCTGCACACATGCCCATGGGTGCAAACTTCCATCCTGTACACACACTCATGGGGACACACAGGCAGCAACCACCTCGTTAGGACTGAGAGAGAAGAAACTAAGTATTTTTTATTCTTCCTGGTGTCTGAAGCCTGCCACCTCTGCCCTGGGAGTTTCAGAGAGAGCGAGAGACAGTTAGATGTAAATTCACTGGCCAGAGGTGGCTAGGGGAGGCCCTGGTACAAAAAGGAAAGAAAGGGGAATAGCGATAGAGCAGGCAGCATTTCTGCAATGTTTTATCTCTGGTCTCTATTCCAAGTTTTTCTTTTTATACCAGGGTGTGTGTCCACTTCGACTGTTATTACAGTGGGGCATCCAAGGGGCGTGTCCAAGTCCAACTGCCATACACACACCTCCCCCCTGCACACACACACCCACGGGCACACACCCTATCCCTGCACGCACACCGTGGGTGCACACCTCCTCCCCTGTACACCTGCAGATAGTCACTCGACTGGTAAGCTGGCCATTGCCGAGCAGGAGGAGACGGGCACTCGGCCCCTCCTGGAGCACGTCCCACCCAGAGCAATCCAAAGTCTGTAGAGAAGTCAGAGATGAAGGGCCCTGCAGTGCGGCCCTCTCCCACGAGGTGGCGGCCGAGCTCCGTGTGTCCGTGGCTCTAGGCTCCAGCTCCTGCAGCTCCGGCGTGTGTCTGTCCCAGGGGCTGTGCCAGCTCAGGGCTTTCCATGGATGTGCATTTTGGGACTGGTCCTACGGGGGCCAAGCTGACCAGATGCTTGACTGGATAGCCCACAGATGCAAAAGACCTCTTCAGTGACCTGTCTTGCAATGTCTTTCTTTCTCCATATGTAAGATTCCCCACTTTAACGTGCCTATGCAAAAAGGAGCAATGCCATATGATACTACCGGTGCATATGGGGTTTTGTAAAACTAACAAGCTAAACAATCCCTGTAACCTGTATCTAACATGAACTCAGAACCCAAGAGAAACTTAGCTACTAGAATTTCCTACTAAACAGCTTCCATAACAAGGAATGAAGAGAACTACCTCTACATAAGCAGACAGACAATAAGAATTATACCTATTAAGGCAATACATACAAAGAGATATACAAAAGGCTCCCAGCAGTCACATATCAGGAAATGTCCTCGAGCTGGGGTTTCTCAAACACTGAATCTGGTAGCAAGCAACATTCCACAGCGATGGGAAGTAGGAGAAAAGGGGCCACTGAGAGCAAGTCAGCAGCAGTCGTGGTAGCAGCTTCTTCCGGGCTGAGGCAAGGCAGGCTGGGAAGCTGTCTTTTCGTTTTGGGAGCTGGTTGGTTCTCTATTGAAATTTCTTTTTTTTTTTTTTTGTTTTTCGGGCCACACTCGTTTGATGTTCAGGGGTTACTCCTGGCTAAGCGCTCAGAAATTGTCCGTGGCTTGGGGGGACCATATGGGACGCCGGGGGATCGAACCCCAGTCCTCCCTTGGCTAGTGCTTGCAAGGCAGACACCTTACCTCTAGCGCCACCTCGCCGGCTCCTCTATTGCAATTTCTTAATTGTTGAGGCAGCACAGTTAAGCTGTGCCAGGTCTCATGGTCTCAAAGCCATTACTGTAGACACCTCACCTCTACCAAAGTGCCCAAGATTCTCCGGGCGCCTAGACCTGTTCTTCCTTGCTCCACCTCCTGGAGCCCTGTTCTGTAAGCCAAGGCCAAGGGTAAGTCATCAGTCAGACTGTCTAGTCATTGTCCACGTTCTGTCTCTCTAGGCTGCAGATGCGTGAGATCAGCAGGTATCTGTCCTGCCCTCTGACCTTTCCGCCTCACAGTAAGTCATCCAGGCCCATCCATGCTGCAGCTGCCTGCATGGTCCCCCTTCACTGATGCTCCATGGTGCACAGACCACAGATCCCGTATTCACCCAGCTATCGCAGGCCTAGTCCCTAGTTTCATCTGGGTCATGACCCATGTGGGAGTGAATGTGGGGGTCATAAAATAGTAAAGATGTTTTTAAATGCATTCCGTGGGTCAGAGAAATACTACAGCAGGTCAGAAATTGTCCTTGCTTGCAACTAACCTGGGTTCAACCCCCAATACCCCATGTGGTCCAAGCACAACCAGGAGTGATTCCTGACTACAGAGCCAGGAGTAGGCCCTGAGCACCCCAGGTGTTGCCCAAAAGCCGGGGAAAGCAGTTCTATGTGGCTTATTATCAATAAATGGTTCTTATACTATTTTGTTTTTGTTTTTGTTTTTTGAGCCACACCCATTGACGCTCAGGAATTACTCTGGCTAAGCGCTCAGAAATCGCTCCTGGCTTGGGGGGACCACGTGGGACACCAGGGAATTGAACCGTGGTCCGTCCTAGGCTAGTGCTTGCAGGGCAGAAGCCTTACCTCTAGTGCCACCACTCCAGCCCCTCGTATACTATTTTATGTACCTATTTACCAAGGGTCTTGTCAAACTTTCTGGCCCAAAGAGTCACACATGCAAGAATTTGAAACCCTATTCTGGCCCACAGTCCACAGGCCGCCCCCAACCCAGCTGGCTCCAGTGCCCATCCCACTCATGTCACTCAGTGCACAGGGCCAGACACCTGGGGACCACAAGAGCCTCAAGAAGAGTCTGCTGGGGAGGGCCGGGGCTAGGTCAAACACCTCCTCCAGCCCAAATATCACTGCTCCTAGCACCAGCACCAGCAGCCTGAAGCTGCCTCTGAGGAAACCCAGGGCAGCCTGGGCTTGGGGAGCAAAGAGGGCACAGGCACACACTCACACCCACACACAGCAGGGTGGTCTTGGCTTTGAACCCATTAGCCCTGGCCCTCCAGTGCCCAGATGAGCAGCAGCCAGCATCCTCCTCATTGCCCACCATGTGCCCCTGAGAAACTCTGCAATAGGACACTCATTCCCAGGCACACAATGACAGGTGTCCCTGAAGCCCATCACCAGAGATTATCACACACCCACAGAGCCATCACACAGAGCCATCACCCCTACAACTGACTGGTCGGAGACGGTCACAGGCACTGACACCTCAGAGATGAGCACATCTTGGCCATCTGAGAACAAGCACTGGGTTCCTCCTTGGCAGTTCCTCCTGCTCTGCAGGGGGGCGCGCCCGCCCAGTGTCCCTCCCTCTGCTTCTGTGTGTGGCCAGCACGGGGGCCTCTGCTGGGAGCTGGCAGCAGGGAAGGCCTGTCCAGGGTCCAGGGCTGAAGAAGCAGTAAGTGAAAAGTGAAAAGTAAGTGAAAGTGAAAAGTGCCAATCCACAGAGCCCAGAAATGTCCCAAGGGTGCCAGAGCCTTCCTTCCTAGAGGCCTGCCACCCCACCCTCGGGGAGCAGACCTGACACTGCACCTCAGCTTCATGTCCCCCAACTGTCCTGCTGGGGCAAGGGGTCTCCTGGGGCTCCACAGGGAGCACCTGCCAGCTTGGCCTCCGTGAGAAACCTGAGCAAGCCTGTGCCTGGGTTCTGGGCCAGGGCACTGCTGATCCATGTCTCTGCTTAGGCCAGGGCTAGGGACTGGCCCAGCCGGCCACAGAGCCAGGAGACCCACGCTGAATGAAGAACAGGGCGTCCCAGACCCTCGGGGAGAGCACACACAGACTTCTCACGGCTGTGAGGGAAACTGTGACTGTCAGAGCAGCCCTCCGACCCCAAGGCAAAGCCAGCATCACTGCTGTCCGCCCCTCCTTCCCAGGTGTGCTCCTCCTACCCCATAAGGTATCCTCAGATTCTACACTCACGCTGACCCCACTCAGCCAGCCTGCTCCCCATTTCTGACTCCCTCGTTCCCAGCACAGGGCGACTGGGTCAGGGCTCCCACGATCCCCCACAAAAGGTCAGCCAACAGGAGCCCTTGTGGCATCTGCTGCCCATCTGACAAGTAACCACTCTCCGAAGAGCACCTTGCACATGTGCTCGGGGTCGCCTGGCGCGTGGGGACCTTGAGACGCGCCTGGGATCTACTCACCCCCAGCCGCCTCCCACAGGTGAAGCCGAGCAGGAGCCATCCAGCTCCCTGGGTGGGTGCCCAGCCTGTGAACCTGGCTGGGAGGGCTTGTCAGGAGTAGGGGGCCGCTCCACTGCCAGAGCTGAGTCCCATGACTCAGCTCCTCATTCCAAATCGGGCAGAGAAAATACCGACCTTTCAAGCAGTGAGCAGTACTCTGCAATTTGCAAAGGACCACACAAATGAGGAATTTCAAGCCTTATTTTCCCAGGATAATTCTAGAGCACGAGTAGGAGATGAGAGAAAGGAAAAATGGGAGGGAGGCATTTACTAGATTGTTCGGAAAGTGTCCAGATCCAAACAGCGGCAGGGCATCATCATGGGGCGGGGAAGGGTGTGGGGTGTACTGGGGAGGGGGAAGAGTACCTGGGCACATAGCCCAGGAGAACCTGCAGGCACGAGACAAAGGACCTATGCTTTAGCCCAGGAGGACTCAACTCTGCCTGCTCTTCTCAGCTCCCATTATCTTCTCTCCTCACTTCCCATCACTGGGGCCGGGGTCTGCTCCAGAGCAATCCCAGGGCCACGCAAGCCCCCAGGAACTCGGAGCCTCTGGGCCCTGCAGAGAGTGGACCCGGGTTCCCTCATTCTCCAGCAGCCCCTACAGGGTTTGGTCTCAGAGCCCCCGATCCTATACCCACACAATCTGGCAGCCTGTCTGCAGGAGAAGCACTGAACCCCCACCTCAACCCCATCATGACCCATTCCTACTGACCAGTGTGGACCAGTGTAGGCTGGACACATGCAGCCAGGGCATGTGTACGCACCAGTGTCGGACATCGGTCACAGCTCTCCTGGGACTCTCTCTGTATCACTGAGGTCAGGCTCTTACATTTTTCTGGATGTGCCATGGCATCTAGATTTTCCCATTTCTTCACACAGTTCCTTCAAGTTTAGTAGAGACATACCTGCAACTGCACCAACCTCTTGTAAGTCAACTTTTATTGTGTTTGTTCTGAGGCCGTGCCTGGCAGTGCTCAGGGATTATTCCTTGCTCTGCGCTCAGGGGTCACTCCTGGTGGGCTTGGGGAACCATGCGGGGTGTCAGTGCCAGACATGGACCAGTTTGACCAGAGCCTGGGAACCATATGGAGTGCCAGAGATCAAACACAGGAAGGGCAACTACTCCACCCTCAGTACTATCGCTCAAGCCCAAGTGAGTCGTGTTTTAGTCAACTGCCTTGCCCCCAACATGATCAAAGTCAAAATAGTTTATGGTATTTTCACAGAATTCATTTCACCAAACAACAAGTTGCCATGCTCTACTATTTTTATCTCTACTTTTATCTTCATTAATTTTCTTTGCCTGGAACTGCTTTGCGATTCTTCCTGTAACCATAGAGCTACTGTGAGTTAAAATATTTCTGGTTTTCCAACATTTTCTCCTGAGAATTGTTTTTGGCAGCATCCTTCGTGTTTTGACACCCAGTGTCGTCTAATTTTCATTAAACAGTAGATGCTTTAACAGCATTCCAAAATCCCACAGTACATAATATTTCTGGGTTATTTCTGGAAATCATTTTGTGGTTGTTTTCCATTCTTTGAACGTCATGACTTCTGCTATTGAAAATGAAATTTTCTTTTAAAGCAAGTACATGATAAATACATTGGTGAACAGTCCTGGTGAGGAAGGAAGGAAGAAGGAAAAGAAGAAAGGAAATTAATTGTATTCTCTGCTGGGAACAGAGTTTGCTAACTCAAATAATGCTATTCAAATCCTTCATAACCATGATATTTCTGGCCTCCTGATTTTTCTATTAAAGTTTCCTTATAAAGACACTAGCTTTGTTCATTTTCTATTCTTAGTTCTTCCATCATAAATTTTACATCTCTGTAATTACATACATAAATGTTCATGAATATCCGCTCTTCTTAGAGAATTTAATTTATCAAAATGAAGTTCTTTGGCCCATTTATATCTTTTTCTTAAAAATACCATCGCTGGGCCTGTTTTTCAGTCATTGGCACTTGTTTAGACCCTCACAGCCTTACGTTTCACTTTTAAGACAACCAGAGCTTTACATTCTTGTTGTTATTTTTGGTTTGGGGCCCATACCTGGCTCCATTCAGGAGTTGCTCCTGGCTTTAAAGTCAAGAATCCTTCCTAGTGGTGCTCAGAGGGCCATATGGAACACCAGGAATTGAACCTGAGTCTGCAAGTGCCTCACACACTACGCTATCTCCCTGGCCCCCAGAGCTTTCTTTTTCAACAAATATTTCCACTCTGCCTATATGATTTGTTGCCTTGACATTGTCTGTAGTTTCCAGTCCAACCTTTGGTGACCTGATTTGTTTTCTTTGTCCAGAGTTTCCCCCAAGATGCGGGAATTTGTACGCTCTGCCTGCCCTGTGGCAGGTGCTCCTTGTAAACTGCAAACACACTAATCACAATTGTGCAAATACTACATGATCGAATAGTACCTACGTCAACACCCTGAAAGTAACCTGAAGTTTAAACTTCAGTCTTCTCAATGCTAGACTTACATACACCGGGGTTGTTCAACAATGACCTGGCCTCGCATTGGAGCTAGTGATGTCCGCGGCTGCTATCAGCTAGCTCTGGGTGAGCAGATGACTTCCTTCCTGTACCTCTAGGGGGAGCAAACACCATTCTCCTTTCTGGAAATCGGAAGTTTGTATTTCCTCCGAGTCGAGTCCTTGCCCTTCAGAGAACATGATTCCTTTGCCTTCTATTAGAATTCCACTTTGGTTGTGCCTAAAATCCCAGGTTTGCTATCATTTTTGGCCAAGTTCTTTGAAGATATCACTGTAATTAGCTCCAGACTATGAATGTGTCCTTGAGAAATCCACTGCCAGCACAACAAACTCGTTTCTCTTGCCAAGCCTTCGCCAGGGGCCCCCGACACTCTTCAGCATGGGGGCAGCATCAGCATCGACCATGCTGTAAGGGGCACCCAGCATCTCATTCAGACTCCTCCACAGCACACACAGTCCACAGGCGCATGCTGGTCTCCCCTCCTCTCACATCCCAATGCCTTGTTCCCGAGTTCCAAAGAGTCCTTGCTTGATTTACTTGTCTGGTCCCTAGTTCTACTGCTTTCAGTCATTCTGATGATTCTGTTTTAACCTTGACTCTCCTTGGTTGTTTCTCTCGAAGGAGCAACATTCTCTCTGATGCTTGTTAACTTCCCTGCAGCCTTTTCCTGCATTTGGCGCTTTTCTGCTTCTCTCAGTTCTCAACTGGATGTAGCTCCCAGTTCTGTCCAGGGTATTGCCTGTGTGTGTGTGTGTGTGGGGGGGGTAACCCCTTCTCATGCGCTCTGGTCTCCTGTGCACTCCCTATGAGGAGTCGTGTGGGGCTCGTGTGCCTGTCCCCTGTAGCTGACAGCTGCCTGCCTCAACCCCCTATAGAAAGAATCCACTAAAGCTGCTGCTCTAGATCCTGAGCACAGGTGACAGACAGCTCTCCATCTTCATTACAAAAAACCCCCAGATGTCTTCTTTTTTTAATTAAAAATTCGTTTTGTTTTGGAGCCACACCCAGCTGTGCCCAACTTACTCCTGGCTCTGCGCTCAGGATTCACTTTGACAGTATTGGGAAGACCATATGGGCTACTGGAGATCAAGCCCGGGTCAGCTACTTACAAGGTAAGCACGCTACCTGCTGTACTGCTCCGGTGGCTTCTGTGTGACTTCAATTTCATGAGCACTACCTGTTTCTGTTTCAATAAATCATCAAAATGCCTAATGCTACAGCCCGAGTTGTACATCCAAGTTTCTGTGGTGCTGTTTCCAAACGTCTCTGATGCTCAAGTTCCATCTGAAGAAGACTGCTTGCTGCTGTTTTCCAAACACAGGAGATTCTCTTAGCTCTCTTTTCAATGCTCCAGGACCATGGTTCAGAACCATCCCTTAAAAGTTCTGCTGCTCCAAAGACTCTCTGGAGCTTGAGTTGGCCGTGACCTCACCTACGAGGAGCGTTGGAGGCGCAGAGTAGGAGCAGTGCTGCTAGCAGCAGGGTGTGTGGGGCTCCAGGCTGGCAAGAGGGCCCCGCCCCGTGGGGGCTTTGTGTTCCCGAAATCTCACCCTGCAATTTCCCTGTTGGCTGTGATTACCCTGTGTCACTACACAACATTCATCCTGGGAAGGGCTGGCAGTCTCCGTGGAAACTAGGCTGCGCTGAGACTTGCGGGAGGGAGCTCGAAAAGATTTCTTGACAAGATTTCTCGCTCCTACTTGGGCAAAGAGGAACTCATGCAGCAATCTACGGACACTTGCCCACTGCCCACCTTGGAAATGGCTGCCCCTTCGCCCTCAGCCCTCTCAAGCTCCTGGCTCCCCTGATCCTCCCTCGCATGCCCTCCTTGCCTCCTCCTAGGCTGAGTCTCTGGAACGTCTGGGCCCTGAGTTCAGGCCCAGCTGGTGTAGCCTGGGGCCTGGCTTTCCTAGTAGAAACCACACAGGGCAGCTTGGCAAACAAAGTGTCCCTAAACGCCCAAAGTCAACCATAATCTGCGTCCTGAAGGGGCACCCCAAAGGGGTCGCTGGCAAGCCTCTCCCTCAGGAATCCACAATGGTGAATCTGTCCACCCAGAACCTGACACCCCCCACCCCACTCCCAGCCCACAACCCCCCCCCACTCCCTAGTGACTCCACTTCTATTCCCAAACCAGAGCAAGAAGTCCCCTGCACTCGGCGCTCCGGGTACCAGTGGGGACACTGCCCTGGCCACAGTGTCCCTGCTAGGTATGGACCACCCTCATGTCCGCAGGGCATCAAGAACCCGCAGATCCTTCCTGGGTCCCTCTCTCACTCTTGCTTGTCCCTCTCCTCTCCACCCCCAGAGTCTCTCCGCTGAGTTCCAAAAGCCACAGTCCTGTCCCATGGCACCTGCCTGCATGTTCCTGGTGGTCCTTGGTGGGGCTCAGGGTCTCTGCGGCCAGAGAGCAGCAGCCACCCACCTACCCCGTCCCCAGTTTCGGACTTAGCTGGCAGGACTGCTTTGGGGCCAAGGTACAATTCAGGAAAGCAAGAGGAACAACCAAGTGAGGACAAGGTCCAAGGGCTGGCAGGGAGGGCACCAGCAGACACTGAGGTGGGCATAGGCAGGCATAGTGGGCAAAGCGGGCCAGGAGAGGCGGGGACACAGGTGTGGGCCACAGGCAGGTGACTGGCAGGGGAAGACGAGAGTACCTGGGAGGGAGCCGCTCCTTCTCCCGGCCTGGGGCCGCCTGGCCTACCTGGTCCCCGGGAGAGGCCACTGTCCATCTACCAAAAGCAAGGGAGAAGCGTCATGTCACCAGTGCACTCACCACGCTGCCTCTGGCCCCCATGAAGCCCTCTGATCCCACACACTGGGCTTCACACAGAGGACATCCCGCACACCTGAAATGTACTCCAGGACCATCAGTAAGGGCCCCACACACCCCATGCTGGTGGCTCCCAGCGGCTCCAGGCCCTGCCTCATCAGCTCGGCCACTCAAACATCCCTCCAGGCTCAGACCCTTGCAGGTAGCATGCAAGGAAGAGGCTAAGATGCTAGGTGTGCTGGAGAGCCCATCTCGTGGGTAATCTCACCTGCCAGGGAGACCCTATTCTAGGCCCACCCGCTCTCACCTACTGGGCAGCTGCTGAAAAATCCAGGTGGCAGAAAAACACCGAAACAACAGAAGAAACCTCAAGAGCCTGTCATTACCCTGATTTCCAAAGAACCTTCCAGAAACAGCATCCAAAAACGCAAAGGCAATGCTCTGAGGGGAGAAGCGGTGTCTGCCGTACAGGTCAGGTTCACTCTCCTGCCCAGCAGAGTGGTTCCGGAAACAGGTTTACCTGGACCTCCTCCCCAAGAGGGCAAAAGCCTGTGAAGGCAAGGCCTCAGGCCCACACAAGCCCCGGGGACTTCATCCTGAACCCATCCCCGAAATCCATCCCAGAAACCCAGCTTGGGCGCCCATCCAAGGAACCCACTCCAAAGTCTTCACCTGAATTCAGGCCCAGGAATCCATTCCAGAAATTCTTCTCCTGGAACCCCCAGAATCCATCCCAGGATTGCTGGATTTCTGGGGCCCATGTGTTCTTAAAGAGGGAGCAGGAGGTATAATTCCTTCTGAGACTGGTAAATTTAGGACACAATGCTATTTACAGCATTTTAATGACTATTATTCTGTGTCCCTTTTATGGAGGAGCAGTAAAGATGCCAGAACATTCTCTGCTCCGCCGTGCTCTCCAACGTGGTGGGTGAATGACTTCACTTCGTGATTCAGGTTCCTCAATTACCAAACGGTATTAATTTAGCATGAGTTTAGAACAAAACTGGCTATACATGCATTCTTATAAACAGTAACTGTTCAGACTGTTCTCAGCCACACAAAGTTTCCCTGACTCTTCTCTAAAGAGAAAATGGGGTGAAAAGGAGCTACCGGTTACCGTTACCTGCCCAGCTGAGAGTCCAAAGTCTTGGTTCCTGGGCAGAAGTGCTCACATTTGGTCTACAGTTAGCAGGAGATTCTTTCTTTTCTTTTTCTTCCTTCCTTCCTTCCTTCCTTCCTTCCTTCCTTCCTTTGCTGCTTCCTTCCTTCCTTCCTTCCTTCCTTTGCTGCTTCCTTCCTTCCTTCCTTCCTTCCTTTGCTGCTTCCTTCCTTCCTTCCTTCCTTTGCTGCTTCCTTCCTTCCTTCCTTTTCTCCTTCCTTCCTTCCTTCCTTCCATCCTTCCTTCCTTTCTTCCCTCCCCCCTCCCTCCCTCTCTCCTTCTTTCTTTCTTTTTTTTGGTATTTGGGCCACACCTGGTGACTCTCAGGGGTTACTTCTGGCTATATGCTCATAAATCACTCCTGGCTTGAGCCAGGTCCATCCTGGATCAGCCATGTGCAAAGCAAATGCCCTACCGCTGTGCTTTTGCTCTGGCCCCCAGTTAGCAAGGGATTCTTAACCATCGGTTCACAGGAGAACTACAAGACTCAAGACATTCAGCAAGGGAGCCAAAGAGATAGTACAGTAGGTAGTACACGCAGCTGACCCAGGCTCGATTCCAGGCATCCCAGATGGTCTTCCAAAGGAACTGATTCCTGAGGGCAGAGCCAGGGTATGGCCCAAACATAAAAACAAGACATTTCGAGGCCCCTTGCCTAGACAGGAAAAACTCGCTTCTGTTGAGAGCACCTAAACACAAGTTCTTACAGCCATTCCCTGTAGGCAGCGTGACATTCTGTCAGCCCTGCCTAAGTGTTGACTGCTGCGACTCTCACATTCTTTCCAGTATCTCATCTCTGAGAACAGGAGGCAGACGCTGCCTGCTGCGTTTGAGAAAGGCTGCTCTCCCACATTTTCAGAGCTGAGGGCTGGGGCAGGGTGTCTGACTTTGCACTCCGCTGCTGGCCTTTGAGTGTGACAAAAACGAAGAGCAGAGTGACCAGACATCTTCGCTCAGTTCTAGGGCAAGTGTTTGCTGATCCTGGGACTCGGTCACTAGTGCTCTCTGAATGACGTCATGGTGGTGCTGACATTTTACCTCACACACACATCTGGGCTGACATATACTGCTTCTGTGATGCCACCATCCTGCTGCCCGAGACTGCTGCAGGAAGGAGGGCTGGCCTGACTGTCCGAGTGCACCCTCCAGGGTCGCTGATTCTCATCCTCACCCCTCATCCGAGTTGTGACTGGGTGGAGCTCCTGCCTCAGTGGCTCCTGAGAATCATTCATTCGTTAAGTCTTGAAGCGTTAAGTATCTTGAAATGTTTTACCCTGCATTCCTTCTTTCCTGAAGACTCTGAAGACTTTGTTACTCTTGTGACTATGGAAATTGCTATGGAAACATTTTGGGTGGCAGATGACACGGAGATGACACGATTAGAGGACATAAATAGAAAACACACAGAAACCCTAAATAGAAAATAGACAACACACATGAACCAAAGTATCTTACAGAAGAAGAGTTCAAAGGTCAACCTGGCCAACAGACACCCAGAAAGATGCTCATTCTATTCACAATCCACGACATGTGAATTTAAACCCAAAATAGATGTCAATACACACCCACTAGGATGTCAAAAATAGAACCGTCTGGCAATACCTAGCCAAGTGTTGGCGAGGACCAGAGTGATTAAACACCTTCCAGTCACATCAGCTGTTATTTTGCTCCGAACACCTACTACACACGAAAAGATTTTACCCACTATTTGTAATAGGAAATTACGACGTATCTGATCCCCCGTGAAAGCAACCAAGTAATTTTCACAGGCAGAAAAATCGGTCAGCTGAAGGATGAAACAAGCACACAAAAGTGGCAGCGAATGTGAAGTCAGTCAGCCCAGTGTGCCTTTGTCCCCAGGAGCCTTGCCAGGCACAGGGCTGCCCTCCGAGAAGAAGCTGACCTTGCTGCCTTACTGTCTCTGAGGCGCCAGGTTAGGGCCACGCTGGGGGCAGTTACAACCAGTTACGGCACGGTACGGCAACACACCAGGAGGGCAACAGGCTGGCGAGAGGAAGGTCTAGCACACAGCCCAGGCTCCCCAAAACAAAGTGGCGTGACATTCCATCAGCCCTGCCCAAGTGTTGACTGCTGCCACTCTCACGATCTCTCCATCGTGACACTGTGCTGCATGTTTTCGTGTCTCTGTGTGAAGGGAAACAGACACTGCGGCACGGTGCCCCTAGAGAAGAAGGGCTAAGAAGGAAAATAAAAGGGAGATGTTCTCTAAAATGCTGGCAATAGGAGAGATGAGGAGCACAGAGAACTACCTAACTCAAGGCTGTGTTTACTGGAGGGAGTCCCCAAAGGTAAAACGCCCCAAGTGCAGCAGCTCAGGGAGGCGCATGAAGGGATCCTCTCTGGGCTGTGCGCAGAAGGGGGCACGGCACGGCATGGCACAACCTGAGCGCAGAGCATGAGGCACAGAACACAACATGGGCACAGCATGGGCAAAGGGGGCCAAGCTTGGGTATGGGGCATGCCAGAAGCAGGCTGTGCCTCTAAATCTGGCAGAGGTGAAGATTTCCGCTCTTATAACCAACCACCAAGGTGCTGAAGTTCAAGGATTCCTTCCTCTTCGTTCCTTCATTGGGGAGGACTCATGAGCGCCAGAGAAACCCACAGCCCTGCTCTGTCCTGCTCTCCCTCCGCATCTGACCACTTACTGTGCACCTGTGACTGACCAAGTCTGCAAGGCCCATCGCACCACCTCACTCACTTGGCTCTGGGGCTCCGACAGGGAAACCCTCTTTCTGAGGTGTTCTTTTCTATCCCGCCTTTCAGTTCTACAATGCTCATTAGGTTTTGATTTTGAGTTTTTATAAATGACTATTTCACTTGAAGTTCTCTAAATTTTTCATATGTTTTTAGATCTCTTCCTCTATTTCTTAAAACTTATTCATTTTAGGGGCCGGAGAGATAGCATGGAGGTAAGGTGTTTGCCTTTCATGCAGGAGGTCATCGGTTCGAATCTCAGCATCCCATATGGTCCCCTGTGCCTGCCAGGAGCAATTTCTGAGCCTGGAGCCAGGAATAACCCCTGAGCACTGCCGGGTGTGACCCAAAAACCACAAAAAAAAAAAAAAAAAAAAAAAAAAACCTTATTCATTTTGTTCTCCTAAAGTTCTCTGGGTCTATTTCTCACCTGTCTCACCCCTGGGGTTTTTCCCATTCATCCTGTTTTTAGCACAGGGAAAAAGTTAACACAGGAAGCCTGAGGCTTTAGCTCAAAAGAATGTAGCAGAGGAGTCCTGAGTTGCATCCACAGCAACACATGGCTTTGCGAGCACTGTTTGTAGGGGCCTGGTGGTAAGGCCAGGAGTGAGCCCTAGATTTTCTAAGCACTATTTTGGAGGCTCCCTACAGTTTCTTTTACTAAAAATACTGTGCATTGTGGTTAAAAATAGTTTAGGCTCTGCATACCATCTTATTTCCGAGAGTAAAGCTTCCTTTCTGGCAAAATAACAGTAACAATAATAACCCACTCAGGTATATCTGACACGTATAGTAAATATACAAATTTTGAATAGGCAAAATGAAGTTTTTTTAATCAAATGTATGCATCCAAAATCATTTATAATCCTGAAATGGAAAGACTCCAGTTGCTTCCTATAATCATTTGCGATTTTTCTCTGCACCATCCCATTGCCCCCCAAAACCACTAACTTCTACTGTCACTATAGAAAGCTCTGCTTCTTTAACAGCTTACATAAACAAAATATACCGTATATATACATTTTGATCTGGCTACTTGTATTCAGTGTAATTTTGCTGAGATTCCACATCACTGCGTGTGTTATGGGCGGCTACTGTGAGTCTGTTCACAGTGTGGAGACCTGGGTTCCCGCCCACAAACCACTGCGAACTTCCCTCTTAGGGTTTGTCTGGGTGCCGCCTTCTCTGTCCTTGGGTGAGCAGCCAGTGATGGAATGGCTAGGACTACGTTACCAGCTCTTAGTTTAACGAGCTTGGTAAACACTGGACTTCACCACAAGCCATAGGAGATGTCCCGCCAGTGCTTGACCTGAGGGTTCAAACCAAGTCAAATCTCACTGAGGATGACGTAATGTGCATTTATCTAATGAGTAAAGATATCAAATATCTTCTAATGTACTTATTGGCCATGAATGCCTTTTTTGGGTGAATGTTCAAACCTTCTGGGTTATTTTTTTGTTTCTTGGGAGGGGCACACCCAGCAATGTTCAGGGGTTACTCCTGGCTCTGCACTCAGGGATTATTCCTGATGGACTCAAGGGACCATATGGGAGGCTGGGGCTGGAACCTGGGTCAGGCACATGCAAGGCAAGCTCCCTACCCCCTGTACTATCTTTCCACCACCACCACCCCTCTTTGATGTTTCTGGGGTTTGTTTTTGTTTTTCTTTCTTTTATCTTTTCGTTTGGTTTTTGGGGCACACTAGGCAGTGTTCCTGAATCACTCTTGGCAGACTCAAGAGGCCAAATGGATGCCAGGGATTGAACCCAGGTCGACCACATGCAAAGCAAACACCCAACCCACTGTGTTATCACTCTGGCCCCTTTATCAGTTTGGTTGGTTGGTTGGTTTTTGGGCCACACCCAGTGGTGCTCAGGGGTTACTCCTGGCTGTCTGCTCAGAAATAGCTCCTGGCAGGCACGGGGGACCATATGGGATGCCAGGATTCGAACCAACCACCTTTGGTCCTGGATCGGCTGCTTGCAAGGCAAACGCCGCTGTGCTATCTCTCTGGGCCCTTATCAGTTATTTTTAATTAATGTCCTCTGTTTCTTATGAGTTCCTTACACATTCAGATACCTAAAATGCCCAACTGCTTGCTCTCAGTCTGTGGCTTCTCTTTCCTTTTGCTTACCAATGTCAGTCAGAAAACCATCAAAATAATTTTAAACTTTTATGAATAAAATGTTTAATGTTAAAACTAAGAATATTGGCTAATATGTGGTCACAAAGAATATCTCTTGTGCTTTCAGTGTTTTAAATTTTAGATTTCAAATTCATGTTCATTTTATATATTATGAGATATAAATCCAAGGGATTCTTAATTCTTATTTAATCAGATGTACATTTGTCCCAGTTTCCTTCTTTGATAATACTATTCCTCTTCCCACTAAATTGCCTTGAAACTGCTGCTGGAAATTAATGACTATATGTAAGTAAACTTCCCTAGCCTCAATATGGGCTTGTCAAGATGGGCAATATATATCATTATATATCATTAAATCGAGTCATGTTAATTGTCAAATCTCTACCCAAAAAAAGTGATGAAAGTCCATACTGGAAATCTAATTGAAATTCCACAGATCTGGAAATAATTACCATTTTAGCTAATACAAAGTCTTCTAAACCATGAACACAGTATATCTTCTATTTATATCTTCAATTAGCCTTTCAGCAATGTTTTGCTATTGAAAGTTTTTTTTTTTTTTTTTGGCTTTTGGTATTTGGATCACACCTGGCCGCGCTCAGGGTTACTCCTGGCTCTATGCTCAGAAATCACTCCTGGCAGGCTCGGGAGGACCCTATGGAATGCCAGGATTTGAACCACCCTATGGGATGCCAGGATTCGAACCACCGACCTTCTGCATGCCAGGCAAACGCCTTACCCCCATGCTATCTCTCCGGCCCCTATTGAAAGTATTTTTTAATTTCTAAGTGTTGTCAATATAGGGCAAAATTGTTCATTTTTATCTCTAGATCTTATATATAGAAACCTTGCTAATAACTCATGTTAGCAGGCCTTTTTTGTTTTTTAAATTCTGTAAGATACTCTATAAGGAGCAAGATTGTAGCTTGAAAATAAAGCTAAATTTACTTATTCTTTTCCAATTTCAAAATCTGACTTATTACTGAAGAGTCTAAGCTAGAATCTTCTGGAAAATACGTGACAGAAGGGAGAGTATGTCTCTTTGCCTTGTTCTTGATTAGAGAGGCCAAACATCTTTCACCATTGATATAAAGTTGTTATAGATGATGCTCATCTCGGAATTCCTTTTATTAAAATTTTCTGAAAAGCCTTGATGAAATGAACCCCTCCAGTTGCTTCAGGCTGCTCTGGGTGATTTACCAACATCTTTCAAGACTAACTGAATGTGGCCTATGCATTAAAAATTCTCCCATGCATGGGGCCGAAGCAGTTCGAAAGTAAGTGGCAGGGCGTTTGCCTTTCACGCGCTAACCTAGGATGGACAGTGGTTCGATCCCCCAGCATCCCATAGGGTCCCCCCGAGCCAGGAGCGATTTCTGAGCACACAGCCAGAAGTAACCCCTGAGTGTCACTGGGTGTGGCCCAAAGAGAAAAAATAAATCTCCCATGCACGTGTCCCAAGAAGGGAAGAGTGTTTTTACAGTAGTGAAGAGTCCTTACTCAAAAGGCCAAGTACTTGAAGGCTAAATCCTCAGGCTGGTACTGGTGAAATTGCATTAATGATGTCTGACAAGTGTATGCAGGATACAGTAATGAAGAGTCTTTACTCAAAAGACTTTCCCAAGGCCAGGACTGGACCTGGCAGGATAAGCAAAATCGCATTAAAGATGTCTGACAAATGTGTACAGGATACAAGCGTAAAGAATTCTCAAGAGAGTCTCCTAGGGTCTAGAGAGGACTCAGCAAAGAAAGCGATGCAGAGACGGATAAGTAGGCACTGGCTATCCAAGTCTTAGGTTTTGTTAAATAGTTCAGTGTTCAAAATGGCTATAGATTCATTAACAGAAGTGACACTAATCAGGATATCTTTTCTCACTAGGCAACTATTAAGACAACCCTAGGAAGAAGAAGTCTCTGTGCAGCAATGCTGATGGGGAGATGATGAATTCCATAGCCTGGAAGGATAGAAAGGTCTAGAAACTTCTAACCTTTTCCTGTGACTCTGATTTCTTGTGCAAAACGGAGATCCCCACAATTCCAGGGGCTGAATCTGAAGTGACACAAATGCAAGGCAAGTGTTTACTGCAAATCTATCTCTTTGGCCAAAGATGACATACTGCTTTCTATTTTAGTTGTTATTAAGATAAGTAACAGTCAGTATTGGAATGTAAAAGATACTTTGTATTCCATGAATAACCCCCAATTATCCTTTTTCCTATACTTTGAATATCACTTGCTATTTTTGTGTTTCTTCCTGGGAAATATTTGCCCACTGTTTTCTTCCTGTCTTTCTGTCTGATATTGCCAATTGGGTAATACTGGACTCAAAGGATGAATGATGTAGGATGCACTCTCTCTGTTAATTTTCCTACAGAGTCTGCATGGCATTTACAACCATAAATAACTGGTGAAATCACTAGCACAGCCAGTTTGGCCTGGAGGTTGTTCTAGGAGAGAGGAGTCGGACTCACTAAAAACAGTCTTTGACACAGCCTTCTAACTTGCTCCCTCTGTGATGGGACCCTGTCTGAGAGGACATTATGAGTCAGCTTTGCCCTGTACAAGCCCAGATGTCACCATCGACACACCTCCAGGCTCTATGGAAGGGCAGTGCAGGGCTCCAGTTCTCCATTCCCTGTCATGTGGCGCCCTCGGGGCTTAGAGAAGAACTAGTCTCCACTTGCGCTGACCTGGGGACTTCCAGATTTGGAGATTTCTACAGGGAGCTGCAATTATCTTTATTTTTTTCCAATTCTGATTTTCTAAAATTATGGCAATAAACATTATTTACTAGTTTTCTGCCAGAATGTCTAGCAATCACTTTATAGGCCTTACATTTATTAAGTTCCAAGTACCATTTCACTAGCATAGGATCTTTTTCTTTTTCCTTTTTGCAAGTCTGTGGAGCAGTTCTGTTTTTTCCACACACATATATGTGACTTTCTCACAGAAGCACAGCTAGCTTTCACTGGTTTACTCAGTTGACTGTAGTCTACACCTCATTGGTTTCTGTTTGATCCTTACTATTCTCTGATTCTACTTATTTCAGTTAAGATTTCTTTCTGATGAAGGTGAAAGCGAAGTTAACTAAACTGAGACTTTACAAACAAGGTGTTTAGTGCTAGGAGTTTGCCTTTAGCTATAATCCAAGTATTTGAGCATGTTCATTTGTTTTTCATTCATTACAGAAAAGTTTTCATTTCTTGCTTTGGTGTCTTCTTGGCCCATGGGTTACTTAGTATAATGCCATTTACCTTGCAAGTATTGAGATTTTTCAGGTGTCTTTCCACTACTGATTTCTTTTCTTTTTTTTTTTTTTTTTTTCTTTTTGGTTTTTCTGGCCACACCCGTTTGATGCTCAGAGGTCACTCCTGGCTAAGCGCTCAGAAATTGCCCCTGGCTTGGGGGGACCATATGGGACGCCGGGGGATCGAACTGCGGTCCTTCCTTGGCTGGCGCTTACCTCTAGCGCCACCTCGCCGGCCCCTCCACTACTGATTTCTAATTTAACTTCCATGTGATGAGAGACAAATAGGTCTCTCGTAGTCCTGGACAGGTTCACTCGCAACACATGATCTATGTGCACTTGAAGCAGGGTCCTGCTCACAATGAGCCCCCGTCAAGTGTCTCCCGCACAGAGTGTTCTCTGGACAGGAAGTGTGGAGAGTGTTGGGCAGTGAGAAGCTGCTATAAGCACAGGGGTAAGGAGAGCAGCAGGTCCAAGTGGGCAGTCATTGCACTTGTCTAAAGCAGCAGTTCCCGAACAAAAGAGGAGAATGGACTTGAAGGTTTCCAGTGTGGGCGGGGCAGCTGGACAGACGCAGACATTCACAGGGAAATGACATATCCTGACTGTGCAGGAAGGACTTGCCAGGTAATTAAAAAATCAGGGCAGCTTAGTCTAAGAGGATTTTTGTTTACTGCAATGTTAAGCTTTGCATCTTCTTGATTTAGTTACTATTTCAAAACTAAAGCTGACCTTACAAGAAAAACTACCACTCCGTCTATTCTGTGTCAAGTAAAAGGGAAGGGGTGGGACCTGACACTTTACCTCATTTTGAGTTACTTCAAGAGAAACATGCCGAATTGTCTCCCAATGAAAACTATCATGCTAATTTTCCTAGAAATATAAACTAAATTCAATACATTTTATGAGAAGACATAGCTAGAGTGAGTTTTAAATGAATTTCATCTAAAAATACTTCCTATAACCCCCATGACTCAAGAACTAACCTGAAGCTGGGGCTGAGCGGATAGAGCGTAGCTTAGTCCGTGTGACCAAGCACCATCCAGGACAGCAGAAAGAGGGAAAAAAGGAAGAGAAAGAGAACTGACCAGGCCCTTAAAGCCATCTCAGTTCATCCCACCACCCTATCACTTCTGACCTTCCAAAACACGAGGGCCTCAGCTGACACAGCTTACTCATGCCTCACATTCAGCCTTTAGCCCCCTTGGAGTTTTTCCAAGTGTGACTCTCTCCAGCTCCCTCAAGGTTCCAGATGCACGCATTTGGCTCAGAGAAGCATGGAGCCAGCAATCACCCCTCTGTCTTTCAACTTTCAGGCTCCTCAGCAGTTGGGCCCACGCTAAACTGGACTATGTTCTGCAGAAGCCAGTGTGCCTGGCCTTTCTGTTCTTGCTGCTCTCCTCAGAGTCACATGGGGGTGGGTACTGTGCTAATAGTGCTCACCATCAGGGCACACGTTGTTTCAGTGACGCTGGTCCCTGTACTTGGGACAATCTGTTGCTCTAAAAGTGTCCAGAAATACACCTTGGCTTCTAACTTAATTATCAGTCATCGAAATCATTGTGTCTTTATGAACATCCTCATGAGCCTCAAATTTGATCATGTCCTCTGAGCTCATAGGGACCCTGTGTATTATATGAATCAGCCCATCTTCCTGTCCTCTGAGAAAAACTTCACGTTACTAAATCCAAAGACTGGTTCAATTCAACCAGAATGGCAATACCTGCAAGGAAAGAAAGCCGAAGGACGAACAAGTGCTTTGCACTGGACTGAGACTGAGGCTATAGTAAAGGAAGCCCTCTGGCCAAACGCCGGTGTGTCACACTCCATCTCCATGCTTCACCGAGAGCACAGTGAGAAAGGGAAGAATCAATCCATGGCCACAGACCAGGGCAGGGGCAGCAGGGGTGGCAAGGTGGCTTGAGTCCTTCCAGAAAGGCAAGCTGAGCAAAGACGGGTGGGACAGGGACACTCTGGCAGGCACAATTAGCTGGAAGAGAAGGTCGGCGCCAGGCTGGTGGGCACCACACACGAACCATGAGTCTCCTCTCAACCCCCTCCCAGAGGCTGCTGATGCCTACAGCAAACTCCGAAAGAAACTCCAGTGAGCAGGGAAGCCAGGCAGAGGTATCACCCCAACTGAAGCAACAGGCTCCTAGGACAGTGCTCATTTCACGTGGGTTTGGGCTGACAGGGGCAGCATCTGGGACTCATGATGGAGGGGTAGTAGTGAAGGCAGCAGAGTCGCAGGCCAGGCTGTCCAGTGAGCGTCCTTCTGCCTGCTTTTCTCCTTGGCAGGGCTGCAGGTCAACAAGGGGAAAGGGCTCTGGAAGCTCTTGGGCGATGGACAAGGAGCAGTATGCCGATGGTATCATGCTTCTGTGCAACTTTCTATCTCCCCAAGACGCAGCGAAAGCCATGCTGCGAGATTACCTACACAGGCTGAATTACCAGGAAGCGATCGCACACAGGAACGTGATAATGATATACTGAGATGTGGGACTAAATCTCCCTTTCAAATGGATCTGCTTTGCCGAGCAGGAGCCCTGATTGTATGGCAGTAGGCTCTCAGTAACGAGAATGCTGCTAATGATTTTCACAGTGGAGCTGATACAGCAATTCACTGTATGTGAAAGCCAGGCAAGAGCCTCCGGGATAGTCTTCAGCTGGGGGGGGGGGGGGCGCGAGGGGGGTCGATGGGACTCTGAAGAGCAAAGGTTGGCTGAGAGTGGCTTCCAGTCCGCTCCCCCTCCGCCAGAGCCACGGGCTCCACACACAGGCGAGCCCGGGACCAAGGCTCCCTGTTAACGAGATGAGCTGGCCGTCCCACCCACAAGTCCCGTCGGTAACTTGGGCCAAGCTGAGAATGACAGGCGGTGACGAGACATTCCAGCCTCCCCTCCTTTTCTGTTGCCTGCTCTCTGTGCCCTGCCAGCTCCCCTGCCCTGGGCCAGTGTGGAGGGTGCTCAGCCTGGGACGGACACACATCAGAGCAGGCGCGGGCATCTGGGACGACTGCCTGAGAGGCTCTCTCACCCTGAGCACACCCTTCTTCCCTACTCCAGCCCTTCACTTGCTAGGAAGCTGACAGGGGCCCTGCTCTGAACACAGCTGCCTCAGTAAGTTAAATGCATGATCAACACAGGTCCTCAACCCCTGTACCTAGTGACAGACCCAAGGGAAAGAAACACAGGAGTTCACACAAATACAAGTATCAGGCAAGAATAATCATAGCTGCACATCTGCAATGCCACCAGGAAGGCAAAGACCAAATTTTATCACCAGGTGAATGGTAGGCAAAACATAGTTTCTCTGTACAGTAGAATATTAATTAGTCCATCAAATGAAAGACACTCAATGAAAGACACCCTCTCGAATCCTCATCTTTTGTCTCAGCAAGAAACCACAACCAATAAGCCTCCTGACTCAAGCTTGTGACCCCTCTCACCCCATCAAATTGTGGACAGTTGCATGATACCGGATTCAGCTGCGGCAAAATCCCCAATTCAAGGACACTACAGGACTCTGAAATGCCGCAAATCATATCTTAAACTCTAGACCAAAGTCTGTCATACGAAAAAGTACCTTGGCTTTCACTCCCCACAAGAATATCTCAGAAGACTTAATTGGGAGGCCTATATTGCCTACGCAAGGTTAATACCTTTATAATAATGTATCTTAAGATATGTATTCCTGGGGCCAGCAAGGTGGCACTAGAGGCAAGGTGTCTGCCTTGCAAGCGCTAGCATAGGACGAACAGCGGTTCGATCCCCCGGCGTCCCATATGGTCCCCCCCAAGCCAGGGGCGATTTCTGAGCGCATAGCCAGGAGTAACCCCTGAGCATCAAACAGATGTGGCCCTAAAAAAAAAAAAAAAAAAAAAAAAAAAAAAAGATATGTATTCCTAAACATACAGATAGCCTCCCCCATTACTTACTTTCTTCAAATACCTTTTTTTCCCTCTTTTTTCTCAATTTCCTTTTTTTTTATATCTCAATTTCATCTATATTTCTATTTATATACATATATATATATACATACATATTTTCTCTACCCTCACCAGTTTTGGTGCTACGTTTACAAGAAAACGTCTTGCCTGGGACAAAAGCTCAGACCACACCACAGATACTGTGTGTGTAGCCTGTCATCCTTACCCGGAATAGCACCAGCAATACAAAAGGACACCATATGTTTTTGTATAGGCACAGTAAATAAGGGGAAATCATGGACTCAGACACAAGATCTTATCTTCTAAGGATAAGAACTCACACTTTTTATACAAGGGTGCCTTCCATCCTGGACATATGTCGTGTGGATACAACTCAGTCTCCACGAGATTGGACAGTGTTAGTTCATTCTCAAATCCCAGATCCCAGACGTAGAACTGAAACGAACACCTGCAACAACACCAGGAACTAAGCTCCATTGGGAGATATATTTGTGCCAGTGTTAATATGACAACGAGGACAGCGAGGAAATGACATCTTGACCTAAGACCAGGAGGTCCAATCACATCGCCTAACACTAAGTGGAAATCAGAAGATGTATCGTCCTTTGAACTATGAAAAATAAGAGCGCTAACTACAGAAAACTGACTTTGACAACCGTGACTGGGCAGAACGTACCTTGAGACCATTAAGGAAAACCCTACCCTAGGCTATAGCCCAGGTCTCCTACAAAAATCAATATTTCTTAGTGCAGAGGCCCAATTCTGACAACAGAGACTTTGGAACCATAATTTCCTAGACTTCGGCTTAGGGAATGAGCAAAAACATGGAGCACATGATACAAAAAACTGAACACACCAACAATGTTGGAACAGTACCTCTAGAACCTTAAAGACTCTATCCTAGGCCTTGTCCTAGGACCTGCGCAAATACCAAGATTGCTTGCTACAGTGGTCTTATTTTCTCATCCACAACCGAGAGGAAAGGTTCCTGACACCACAAAAAAAAAAAAAAAAAATCCTGGGATATGGCAATGAGAAGATATGGAGCCAGTGGTTGTTCCCATGACAATATGCTTCAAGAGTGGAAAAACCCTGAATCTCTTAGGCCACGGGAATTTCCTTCCTTCCCCAATACTTACTGTGCCTATACAAAAAAAAAAAAAAAAATGGTGGGGTAACACCAAGCCCTGCCACTGCACCACTTTTTCTGGTTTTGTTTTGCTTTATTTTTTTGTTTGTTTTTTGATATTTCATTCTCTTTTTTTCCACTTTTTTCTTTCTTTCTTTTTCACTTTTGTGGATATTATTCGGTGATTTTTTCTTTCTATTTTAGTAGTTGATACTAAGTTTTTTCTTCTCTTTTCCTTAACCTTTTATCTCCAACAGAATAGCATAACTTGAATCATTCAGCCTCATAAATTGAGTGGGGGAAAATGATACCAGGACCAGTCATATGAACACGTAGTGTAAATAAAAAATGACCATACTGGAACACCAAACAGAATAGATACCCAACCTATAACAAGCTGTAAGGTGGAGACCAGTTTCACTAGGATTCTGGGGGGTAAAGGAGGGATATGTGGGAGACAAGCTGGGAACAGGAGTGGAGGGAGGACAACATTGGTGGTGGGAAAGCCCTTCATTCATTGTCACTATGTACTGTAAATAATTCTGTGTAATGAACTTCAATCACAATAAAAAAAAGTAAGTAAATAAATAAATAAATAAATAAATAAATAAATAAATAAATAAATAAGGAATGGAATTCAGTCCATGCAACAATGTGAGGAAATATCACCAGCTAAGTTCTGAAAGCCAGGCACAGAAGGCCACAGGGTGTGGGCTTCATGCGTGCATAATTCTGGTCACATGTAACCAACATATCCACAGCCAAGGCAGACACAGATGGATGGTAGAGCCACTCCTAAAGCGCTGCATCAGGAGTGGAGGAACTGCTGAGCAGGTGAGCAGTCCAACTGTCCTGCGGCTGGAGCAGTGTGTGCAGGGCACAGAGGTTTAGCACCACGGAACTAGGCAGACACTTGCAAGAGGCTGATTTCATGTTACGCTCGTGATGACTTAAAAGGACAAAGAAAAGAAAGTGACCAGTTCCTGTTTGTTCTCTTTAGTAAAAGAGAACCAATGTGTGTGTGTGTGTGTGTGTGTGTGTGAGAGAGAGAGAGAGAGAGAGAGAGAGAGAGAGAGAGAGAGAGAGAGAGAGAGAGAGAGAGAGAGAGAGAGAGTAAATGTGCATACATATGCATGTGCAGCTAGTTAGCTAAAGGGGTGGTAGAGGATAGAGGGACAGAAGATAACAGGTATGGTATGTGATGAGGAGGGAGAGATAGGTAGGCCAATAATAATGATTTTCGGGTGGGGGGTCATGCCCGGTAGCACTCAGGGGTTACTCTTGGCTCTATGCTCAGAAATCGCTCCCGGCAAGCTTGGGGGACTGTATGGGATGCCAGAATTCGAACCGCCGACCTTCTGCATGCAAGGCAAACGCCTTACCTCCATGCTATCTCTCCGGCCCCTCATGATTGATTTTTTGATGCTAGAGGACAGACATGATGATGAGAGATGGTATGCAGGTAGGTGGGTTGTTTTTTAAATAGTCCCAATGCATAGTAAGGAATTTCTGCTGGTTTTTGTTTCTGTGGTTCTTATTAACGATGTGCTGGTCTTCACATCTGGTATTAAAAAAACAAAAACGGGCCCGGAGAGATAGCACAGTGGCGTTTGCGTTGCAAGCAGCCGATCCAGGACCAAAGGTGGTTGGTTCGAATCCCGGTGTCCCATATGATCCCCCGTGCCTGCCAGGAGCTATTTCTGAGCAGACAGCCAGGAGTAACCCCTGAGCACCGCCGGGTGTGACCCAAAAACCAAAAAAAAAAAAATAAAAAAAAATTAAAAAACAAAAACACGGGCCCGGAGAGATAGCACAGCGGTGTTTGCCTTGCAAGCAGCCGATCCAGGACCCAAGGTGGTTGGTTCGAATCCCGGTGTCCCATATGGTCCCCCGTGCCTGCCAGGAGCTATTTCTGAGCAGACAGCCAGGAGTCACCCCTGAGCACCGCCGGGTGTGGCCCAAAAACAAAAAAAAAAAAAAAAAAAAAAAAAAACACAGGGCTGGATGGCACAGCAGGTAAGGCACTTGCCTTCCATGCAACTGAGCTAGAATCAATCCCTTGTAGCCCATATGATCCTGGAGCACTGCCAAGAGCAATTTCTGAGTGCATTGCCAGGAATAACCCCTGATTTATTTTTATTCAAAAACAAAAACCCCAAAGGTGCAGCTCTGAACAATCTTTCAGTTAATACTTCACACTCAAAGGGAGAAGAAACATCGTGGGTTGGAAGAGCCCAGGCAAACACACGGCCAACCAGCCTTGCGCAACTGGCTATGAAAACACCCATTTGTATCACGGGGTCGGCACTCAGGCGAGCTGCATGTTGCTGTCCCCCAAATGTAACTGCTACATACATTAAATGGAGTACTTGTCATCCCAGGCTGCAGCAGCAAACCAGTTTGGGGGCTTAAATGACACACAATTTCTCAGTTTGGGGTACTGGTGTGACTAGTTGCTGATGAGACCTCAACTCTGGCCTGCTTTCAGCCACTCCACCTGTTATCTCAGGCCAACTGGAGCTGAGGGAAGTTCTCCAGTGTCTCCCGCTCTTCTGAGAAGGCCACAGACCCGTGGGGCTAGAGATCCGTTTTATCCGATTCTTTTGGAAAAACTCTCCAAGTGCAATCAAAGGCAGGCAGGTCTCTGTGACCTTGGGGCAGAGAGAACACAGTTCAATCCAGCTGGGACGGTGGTTTTGGAGGAGGAGAAAGAGGGATGACTTCTGTGGTGTGCATGTGCCATGCCCAAAGGACATGCAGGACCTCAGAAACCTTCCTGTGTGCTGAGTGCGGCAAAGACAAGGCTGGGGTGCTGACGTATTCCTCCTCCATCTGGCTGAGAAATGCTAGGTTAAGTGTGCATGGATCCCTCAGAAGACCATGAAGAGAAGAGAATAAGGGAGTAAGCACCGCATTTCTGAAAGGTGCGGCCTGCCAGCAGTCTGCACAATGGATCGTCCTGCTTTGTCACCAGGCTTCAAGCACTCAACAATCCCCTAAACCACATACAACGGACACACTAAATGTCTCTCTTGGCATTTGTTTTAGAAAGGACCCTTTAAAGCAAAGATGCTTTACTAGCATCTTTGTGAGCTAGCATCATAGTGAGCATCTGCTCACTGAATCTCAAAACCAGCCCTGCCGAACTCGGGGCATGGAGGAGGCCAAGTACTCAAGGGCACCTGAAAACTGGGGAAAACTGGAGGAGCTGCACTCACTGAGTCGGCAGACTCAGAAGGGTTGGTTTCTCTCTTCCCTCCATCAACAACTGGAACAGAAGCCCAGGGATGTGGCCCGCAAGCAAGGAGAGCACACCCCCATACTCAAAGACCAGACCAGAAAAGGGAGTCAGCAAAAGCCCACCCCCAATTCCCCCACATCTCAGAGGGTTCTCCTAGAACCAAGCCAGCCTGAGAGGCCTTGGGAGAGACAGATCACCACCCGACAAGTCTGCCCTGGTCCTGCCATCCGGTCCCAAGGTCCATAGAATTCCACAGTCCCAAGGGGCTGCAGGAGCCAGGCTGACCCCTGCCTATGCAGTCTGGGGCGCCCTCCCTGAGCAGTCCTCAGGGGAGTACACATCTGTCTGCCTCCACCCAGAGCTCTCACCTCGCAAACTCTTGTGATGACACACTCCCCTCAGCAGAACGTGGCAAACCAAAAATGCGTATTTTGCAGCTTGTTTTTACATCCGATGATTCCATTTCAATTAAAAGCATGAAAACCTGAGTTGGCAAACTCACGTCCCTGACATGTACCCCTGACAATAGGGCCTACTCCCCGCAAACCTCTAGACAGTTTCCACTCGTGCTCCATGTGTTCTCATAGGGAAAACCGCCCCTAAACCTGAGCTGGGCAGCCTGATAGGGGAGTGGTGGCAAGAGCACAGCCAGACCTTGGGGAAGGGCCAAAGCCCTCCTCCCAGCAGGGGACAGCCAGCTGGTCCACTGATCACCACTGTGTGTTAGCCCTGCATTAAAGGAAAGTTAAGACACCCAGCAAATAACCCAGAACAAAGGTGTTTTCCCCCATTTTCCTCTTTCCTTAAAATCTCTCCTTTAGTTATGTGAAAATCCACCTGAATCTTTACTCCACCCTGCCCCACCTGGCTGGATGGGTATTGGTTTAATAAAGAGGCAGTTCTGGCTTTGGCTCAGGCAGAGATACCAGGAGGTGAAAAGGCTATGAACTCCTTGACTCTCTGACTGTCTTGGTTTATTAATCCTTCGCCGCTATTCTGCTTCTTTAGACCCCATCTGCCTAGAGATATGGGGTATGGGATGATCTTACAACTTAAGAATTTTATTGTACAGAAAGTTATTTGAATAAGAAAAATGAGGCAGAGGGGCCGGAGAGAGCACAGCGGCGTTTGCCTTGCAAGCAGCTGATCCAAGACCTAAGGTGGTTGGTTCGAAACCCGGCGTCCCATAGGGTCCCCTGTGCCTGCCAGGAGCTATTTCTGAGCAGATAGCTAGGAGTAACCCCTGAGCGCCACCGGGTGTGACCCAAAAACAAAAACAAAAACAAACAAACAAACAAAAAGAATAATGAGGCAGAGGCTTGTAAGTTATTGTTTCCTACTCCCCAAATAAAAGCCTCTGTTTGCAGCTCGTTCAATAATGAAAGTCACATATGAGCATCAGAGACCTGATGTTTGACTAGAAGCTCAATGAGCTGGTTGATGGATGCTGACCAAATCAAGCCTAGAAGCGAATCCTCAGCAAGGTGGGTCAGAGCACAGTGAGCCACTGAGCAGGCCGAGGCTTCCAGGAGCTGAGAGAGGAGGAGCTCAGAGAGTGGGTGTCCCCAGAAGGAAAATGACCCATGTTTGACTGTCCTGGTGGGATGAGCAACAGGCTTCCCTCTGGCAGGCATCTGGTCTCTGTGGGAACTTCTGTCCCCTTCCACGCATGTGCCTGTCTGGGAAAGGAAAGCTGTGACCAGGCATGAACTGCATTCTTGGGCCAGAGTGACAGAACAGTGGTAGGGCATTTGCCTTGCATGCTGCGACCCGGGACAGGCCCCGGTTTGATTCCTGGCATCCCATATGCCCCCCCCCCCCCCGAGTCTGCCAGGAGCGATTTCTGAGCACAGAGCCAGGAGTCATCCCTGAGTACTGCCGGGTGTGCCCAAAACAAAACAAAACAAAACAGACTTTGGACTGCATTCAGCAGTTTCCACACTGACCCAGAGCTCCAACACCTGAGGGCCCCTCTCAGAACAAATGGCCATGCCTCCAGCTGGGGTGGCGAGAACAGCAGATGATCTGTGAATAAATGACCATCCACATTTTGCTGAAGGGAGCAGCAGAGTGATGGAAATGGCGAGACCTCAGCCCTATAGAATATTCTGGAAGCCAGAGCCAACTGAAAGCTCCTTTGCTGGCTGTATTTTTCTGCCAGCTGGGCGGTGACAAGGAAGATGGCGTCAGAGCTCCTGCAGCATTGTCTGCCCAGGAGTGACCTCATTTGGAAACTTGTATGAAATGTATGTCAAAGTCAATAATAAGGAAGAAAGCGAACAGTGAGATGTTAGACACAAACTGTTCCTTAAATGAAATTATCCAGACAGAAGCTTGGAACAAGGAGAAACAATGGAAATAGCCAGGACACTGAGGAGCCTTAGCAAAGCCCCAGTGCTTGTAGGGTCTCGCCATGTTGTGGCAGCTCTACTCCCCACTGCCCACCTTGGCTTCTGACCACATGGCAGCTGCAGGCCCAGATATGTCCGTAAACTCTAGGGCCTTTCCCAGTTACAGAGCCCTCCCCAGAGAGTGGAATGAATTGGGGACACTAGGGACCGCAGGCCTGAAAGGAAGCAAAACCTTGTCACTCCACAGTTAAGATGCGAAAGGCTGTCACTCCCTGCTCTCTCTTGGGTCACTTGTTTTGAGAAACGTGAACTGCCCTAGAGAGAGGTCTCCTGTCCACCCACTGCCACAATGGGAGGCAATCTGGATGCAGCTCTCCAGTCCCTCAGACTTGAGAAGATGTCAGTCTGAAAAGCTAATGAGAGGCCCAAAGCCAGGACCACTCAGTTAAGCACCCCTAATCCCTAACTTACCAAACCATGCTCTGAACTGTGGGTGGCGAGCCCACGTGGCGTGGTGTGACTGACAGTGAGGGGATCATGAAAAATCTAGCAACAGTAAAAGATTTTCAAAAGCGCAACAGTCAAAAATCACGACGTCTAAACCCAGCATGTAATACACTGTCTGTGGCAGTGCTCACAGAGCCATGGTTCTGAAGGCATGAAGCATGTGAGCCAGCATGGCATGCCATCATGCCTCTTGGGGCCAGATGGGGCTCAGAGCCCAGCAGTTCGGCTCAGTTCCACACTGTGGTACGCTTCAAAGGACAGTATTTCTACTGGACACACATTGATGCTGGCTCTTACAGGAACAGGAGAACTTAGTTACATGAAATGGAGACTGGAGGTTCTCCTACCGTCATTCCTTAGCATGCCACTATCAAATTAGCCTGTCTTTGGGCTGGGCTAAAGTGCTAAAAAGATCCATTTTTAAAATTTGCTATTTCCCTTGACTGAAGCATAAATGCTTAATTGCAGCAAGTAAAACAAAAGTCCTTAATAATATTTCTCTGCCATCACTACTGAATATTTAAGTGTGAACATTCTTTCAAATTACAAAAAAAAAAAACAATTTTGTAGCTATAGCTAATATTTGAGAAATTACTAGCAATATTTCTTATCATTTAAGGCAAAATTCCGATATAGATAAAATACTAAGGGCAAAATTGCAGTCTTCCCTAACATGTTGTATGCCTAAGTTGAAGAGAGGAAAACTGACTCATTTTTGTAATAAAGATTTAGTTCTAATAGTCTTGAAGGTACGGCAAAAACCTCTTTGCTGAATCTGTAGTGAAGTTTTGGCAGAGGAGAGCATGTATCCAGCCAAACTAACATGACATCTTAATACCAAGTATGCAGCATCTGCAATAAACCAAAGGACTGTTTTGAACGATTTTTAAAATCTTCAAATAAAGTAATGCTTTGAAAAATATTATCAGGGATTCACTTGCATATTATAAAGCTCCTTATTTCACTGCAAAAACTAAGATGTCCTACCCAATAGAAGATTTCATGTTAGATGTTCTTATAACATATATGTCAGAAATGGTTCATGGGAGAAAGTATGGAGCTGTAATTAATAAAATTCCTTTACTAAATTGTGCTATTTGCAGAAAAAAATCTATAAATATTACTAATACCAGCAGTTTATTTAATCAGGCTTAAGTGCAATTCAGTTAGATGAAACAACTGATATTTCAAGTGTGTTCAATCGTGAGTTTATTTAAGATGTTTATGAAAAATGCATAGATGAGGAATTACTGTTTAGCCTCTCTTAGAAAGATACACAGGAAGATAAGATCTATATCTTAAGATCAATGGATTTTTCACAAGGATTTACAGTGGAAAAATCGGTCTCTTGAAATGGTGCTGGAGCAATGGAACAGATAGTATAGGGGTGAAGAAACTGGCTTTGGCCCTGGTTGCCCCTGGTGCCAGCCCTAGTTTGATCCTCTACTCTGTCTATGGTCCTCCCCGTACTGCCAGGTGTGATCCCTGAACACAGAGCCAGGAGTGAACCCTGAACATAGCCAGGTGTGGCTCCAAAATAGACCAACAAGTCATGCTTTTAATAGTTCTCAGTTTTTTAATTTTATTTATTTATGTATTCATTTATTTTGGTTTGGGGGCCACACTTGGTGATGCTCAGGGGTTACTCCTGGCTATATGCTCAGAAATCGCTCCTGGCTTGGGGGACCATATGGAACACTGGGGGACCAAACTGCGGTCCGTCCTAGGTCAGCTGCATGCAAGGCAAACATCTTACCGCTGCGCCACCACTCCAGCCCTGTTTTTAAATTTTAGCAAAGATATAAACCCTAGTCACTTAAAGCTAATCAACACATACAAAGGTTGAGGGATTCTTGAGAGGGTAAAATCAAAGACCTGGCAGAAATTACAAGATTAAATTGTTATATTTTTAACATAAACATTATTCAAATTTTTATCTATTTATATTGTTTTGCCACAAATTGATACATAAATGCAAAGCCAATGCTTTGCTACAAAGCTAGATCATAGCCTTGAATTCTGACTTGGCTCTTTTTTTTTTTCCCCAAAATAATATCACTTTCAAAACTGTCATTTGGAGGCTGGAGCAGTAACACAGCAGTAGGGCATTTGCCTTTTACGCAGCCAACCTGGGACAGACCTGGGTTTGAACCCCCACATCCTATATGGTCCCCTGGGCCTGCCAAGACTGATTTCTGAGCACAGAGCCAGGAGTAACCCGTGAGCACCACCGAGTGTGGCTCAAAATCCAAAAAAACAAACAAACAAAAAAGGGCCTGTCATTTGTCAGATATTTTTTTTAATTATGTGAACAATGATGCAAAGAAAGAGGACAAGGTAAAGTTACAGTGGAAGGAGAATCACCCAAAAACAGAGTTCTCAGAAGAAATCCCCCTGCTGACACCTTAATTTTGAACTTACATTCAAAGAACATTAAGAAAAATAAAACAGAACCTATGTACAATTACTTTGTCCCTCAAGACCCCAGATCGTAGTACATTATAACATTTCTTAGCGGCACACAAAGCAATCTAAAGCCATAAAATTTATGTAACTCCTTAAACTTGAAGGCATAGTAGTTTTTTACATTTCCATGTATATGCATATTAGTTTGTTAACCTCAAAAGTTTAAGTGGGTTTTTTTCTTTTTTTAAGATTTAGAGTCAAAGGAGCACAGTAAAAACAGCGTTAGAGTGGCAATTATCATTTGCATAGGCCCACCAAAATATGGGGGACATGGAAAGGAAAAGCCTTGGCCTAAATACAAGGAGACCCTACCCCTGAAGTTTCCTGGCATAAGACCGCTCTAGGCTCCAGGCAAACTAGTTTGTCCAATCCAGGTCATTGTCTGTAGTGCCAATACAGCTTTATTTTTCATAGTCTCTGTTGTTGGCATCAGGCTGTCAGATACTTTTTTTAAACTCAATATGCCACTTCAAGAAAAAGAAGTCAACGTATTCATGTTAAAAGATGAAATTGAGGGCCGGGCGGTGGCGCTGGAGGTAAGGTGCCTGCCTTACCTGCGCTAGCCTAGGAGACGGACCGCGGTTCGATCCCCCGGCGTCCCATATGGTCCCCCAAGCCAGGAGCGACTTCTGAGCGCATAGCCAGGAGTAACCCCTGAGCGTTACCGGGTGTGGCCCAAAAACCAAAAAAAAAAAAAAAAAAAAAAAAAGATGAAATTGAAAGTTTTACTTAAAAAATTAACATAGGGCCCGGAGAGATAGCACAGCGGTGTTTGCCTTGCAAGCAGCCAATCCAGGACCAAAGGTGATTGGTTCGAATCCCAGTGTCCCATATGGTCCCCTGTGCCTGCCAGGAGCTATTTCTGAGCAGACAGCCAGGAGTAACCCCTGAGCAATGCCGGGTGTGACCCAAAAAAAAAAAAAAAATTTAACATAGAGGAGGCAGAGTGATAGCACAGTGAGTAGGGCATTTACCTTGCATAGGACTAACCAGGTTTGATCCCTGGTATCCCATATGGTCCCACGAGCCTGCCCAGAGTATTTCTGAGTACAGAGCCAGAAGTAACCCCTGAGCTCTATTGGGTGTGTCCCAAAAAGGAAAAAAAAAAGCTAACATAGAAAATTCTTTAGAAATGTTTACGGCTGTGCCGGAGAGAGAGCATGGAGGTAAGGCGTTTGCCTTTCATGCAGAAGGTCATCGGATCAAATCCCGACAGCCATATGGTCCCCCGAGCCTGCCAGGAGTGATTTCTGAGCATAGAGCCAGGAGTAACCCCTGAGCACTGCCGGATGTGACCCAAAAACAAAAAAAAAAACGTTTACAGCTACTAAAGATTTTATAATAGAAAATAATCTTCCCAACAACTTTAAGAATTTTTAATTAGGGGCCAGAGAGATAGCATGGAGGTAAGGCATTTGCCTTGTATGCAGAAGGACAGCGGTTCTAATCCCAGCATTCCATATGATCCCCTGAGCCTGCCAGGGGCGATTTCTGACCATAGAGCCAGGAGTGACCCCTCGATGCTGCCGGGTGTGACCCAAAAAACAAAAACAAAAGAATTTTAATTAACCATATGAAGAGCTTGAAGACAGCTTCAGAAATGCTTCCCTTCTAAAATTCTGATTCTAAAAAACTAAGTTGGGTTCATAAACCATAGTCAATAGAAATTACAATTATTAGTATGAGGCCAGAGCAATTGTACAGAGGTTAGGGCAATGGTTCTCAAATAGTGGGTCACAACCCCCGGGGGGGGGCACAAGGCTCCGTAAAGGGGGGCGCAAACACTGTCATAACAAGCTAAGCCCCGTGTTTATGTCTCTGTATGTCTCTAGAGCTGAGAGTTGCTGTGTCCTGCTTCAACTCTACTTTGAAAAGCTATGCATTGCAAAATGTGCTCACTGTAGCCATTAATCCAGACATCGCCTCTATTAAAAAATCAGCTCAAATTATTGTATATATTTTTGTTTTGCAGTTTAAAGATTTTTTGAATAAAAATACACTATTTACAGTCACATGGGGGGCACGAATAATGTTATTTTCTTCCTAGGAGGGCATGACAGAAAATAATTGAGAGAGTACTGGGTTAGGGCATTTGCTTTGCGCACAGCCAATCCACATTTATTCCAGCATCCCATATGATTCTCCAAGCCCAAGAGTGATGCACCCTACTTGATTTACTATCACTCAGGACCCTGTTTACCTAGCTTATATACCTACTAGAGTCAATATAAAGATTTCTTGGGTGAAACGGAGTTATGAAAGGAAAAGAAGCTCTGGTTTAAAAACTCCACTTTAAATGAATTTGTTTCACACAATGAAAAAGAAAATAGAATGCAGGTGGGATGGAATCTCGGAAGCAGCAACTGTCATCCAGAGTGAATGGCACAGATTACAAGATGACAAACAGCCAGTGTTGGCACGGAAATGGTGAGAAGAACCCAGTACCAAACCAGTTGGGGATGCTGTCTTCCAGCCTCTATGTAAGCAGTCTGAAGATTTCTCTCAAGAGCAAGAACAGAGCTTCCACAGGACCCAGCAAATCTTGGTACTTATCCTCTACCCCCAAACACATTCTCTCTGTGTCTCTGTCTCTGTCTCTCTCACTCTCTCTTTCATTTGAAAAGATCTGTACACACCTATGTCCATTCCAGTACTTAGTACAATAACCAGGACAGGGAGACTACCAAAATGTCCAAGGACAGATGAATGGATACAGTGTGCTATAGATGCAAAACAGAAAATTATGCAGCTGTAAAAAATGATGAATTCATGGGTCAGAAAGATAGTATAGTAGGGTGCTTGCCTTGTACATGGCTGAGGGTGGCCCATAAACCTGAAGAAAAAAAAAAGATGAAATGGTGCCATTTGTTGCAATGTGCACAGAACTGCAAGGTATCGCATTAGGCAAAATAAGTCAGAGGGAGAACAAATATCAGATAATCTCACTCATCTATGAAATTAGGAAGACAATAAAGGGAATAAACTATCTCTAACAATGACAACCACCTTGGGTTACAAAATTGACTGTCCAGCACTAAGAGAACAAGTCTAGAGGAGATACGGGGGAGGGGGGAGAGTCATGGGCATGTCCGTGGTGGTGGGTGTAGAAATTCTGCATATCAATACCACAGGGTTATGCTGTTGTTTTTCTTTGGTTTCGGGTCATACCTAAAGTGCTCAGGGCCTACTCCTGGCTCTGCACTCTAGTGAGGTTTGGAGGATGCCAGGAACACATCCTTGCGTTGAACACAAGGAGGATACATACAAGGCAAGGCCCTATCTAGTGTACAACTGCTCTAGTATAATTGCTCTGCTGATACCAATTTTTTATACCATATTTTTAACACTATTGTAACCATCTTTTTTTGGGGGGGGGTCCCATTCTGCAGTACTCGGGACTTACTCCTAGTTCTGCACTTAGGATCACTCCTGGTGGAGCTCAAGGGCCATATGAATGCCAGGGATGGAACCCAGATTGACCGCATGCAAGACTAAACACCCTGTCCACTCTACTACCACTTTCATACCTACTGTAACCATCTTGTCTAAACTATAACTTGACAAAGTTCTTTTAATTTTTAGGTCTGATCAGAAGAGATAATATAAGAGGTAAGACACTTTGCCTTGCACATGGCTGATGCTGGTTCCATCCCTAGAATTGCATATACGGTCACCAGAGCACCACCAGTAATGAACCTTGAATGATCCAAAACCCCTCCACCTAAAAGAGGCCTGTTGGTTTCAATGAAGCTCATATTCTTTTGGTATAAAAATGTGTTCATTTGCCCTCACTCATGAAGGATGAAGGTTATTGGTTCACTCTTAAAGAGTAGAATGAAAGCCAGGTGATCTTTTGTCCCACTACAGAGGGTGCCACTGGCCACTGGTATAAGTAAAAGCCATTTGCAGTCACAGACTTTTTTCTCTACCAAGATGTTTTCTCATCTTTAGTATTTTAGAGGCTCACCACGAATTGTCCGTAGATATTTTCTCTTCATTTTACCAACCTGGTAATTGTTGGGGTTTATGCACATTTCATTAAGTTGATGATTTTCATCTATTCTGGAAAATCACCGGCCATTACCACTTCAAACTTCCCATTTTCGGTCCCCCACACCCTCACTTCTTTCTTCTTTAGACACCGTATTTATTCTGCCTTATCAGTACCTCTCAAGTCTATTATCCTAGCTTTCATACTTTATCCTTCTTCATCCCTTGGTGCTGCACTGAGTTATTACTGTAGATTACAGAAAATCCCACACAAGCATGGAAAATATAGAAAATAGGTTAAGTGACAAGAAGTAGAAATTAAGACCGTCTGGCTGCTACCAAATTGTGATTTGTGAAGAAGAGCAAAATGTGACAAATACTGTCTAAGAATGAAAATCCTGAAAGGTTCAGTAAAGCTGACATCCAACAGACTGACACAAATAAATATCTCACACCTACTAAGGAAACTGATTCCGAGTTGAAAATTTTCCAACACAGACAAGGCCACACCCAAATGGCTTTAATGAAATTTTCTAATAAATGGTTAAGGAACAGAGTACTGATTCTACATAAATTCTTGCTGAAAATAAGGACAGAACACTTCCTGACAAATTTTACGAGGTCAATATTACTTTAACAGTAAAGCCACAGAAGGCTACTTGAGGGGGTGGTGGATATCTTCAGTCCAAAATCCCTCATAAATATACATGCAAAAATCCTTGACAAAATCCCTTTTACATAACACATCATAACTAAGTAGGATTTAACCCAGTAATGTTAGTTCAACATTTAAAAACCAACTATTATAATTCTTCACTTTTCTAGATTTAAAAAAATGTATTTCAATAAATATTAAAAAAAATCCAGCCAAGTTCAACAAGGATTAATGATAAAGATTTTGATAAATTCCTTAACCTATACTGTCTCTCTGGTCCTGTTCTCTTTTTTAAAATCTTTTATTTGCTGTTTTTAACCCCAGTGCCATATGAATTTTAGAATCATCTGGCAAAAAATGGGAAGACACAAGCCAGGAGCAATTTCTGAGTACATAGCCAGGAGTTTACCCTGAGCGTCACCATGTGTTGCCAAAAAAAAGGGGAGAGGGGGACAGATGACTGCCTTGACTCTATACAAAATTTGGCAGTATTACTTATTAAAATATGAACCAGGGAAAACAGCTCAAAGTGTTGGAGCATATGCTTTACATGCAATCCCCAACACAAAATCTCCCCATTATTACCCCTGCCAGGTGTCACTCGGTGGCCTGCAACACTACTGGGCCTGACCACTGCATTATAGGCCCACTTGACTGGGGTGAGTAGTCCAGGCCCCCAGTGCACCACTGAGGAGGCCTTCAACTATGAAAGGAACTTGAAAACATGTTGCTGAGTGAAATAAGTTAGAAATGAAAAGCCACCCGCTGTGATTCCATCTCTAGAACAGACCCCACACCGCAGCCCATAGAAATAGTACCAGAATGGTACCAGGAGAAGCAATGAAGATTGAAAGCCAAATGGGACATAATATCCATTAAAGGTGATGAAATTCTGGAGTTGCATAGGCTATACCCAAAGTCACTGAATTTTACATTCTGAAATGGTGAAAGTTACATTTTATCTCAATGAAACTAAACTAAAAACAAAACAAAAAGTCAATTATCCCTATCATGATTTCCTTTTTTTTTCCTATTTATGTTGGTTTTTGACCACACCCAAACATGCTCAGGCTTACTCAAGCCTCTACACTCAAGGATCACACCAAGCAGAACTTGAGAAACCATATGGAGTGCTGGGAATCAAATCCCAGTCTGGCATATGCGAGGTAAATGCCCTAGCCACACTGTACTATCACTCTGAACTCTCCAAAATGAATTATATATCCAATAAAAATTCTATTATTCTTTTTTTTAAATTAACAAGTTGACTCCAAAATTTAACATGGAAGAGCAAATAGGAAGACAGCTCTCAAAATGAAAATCATCCTGCAGGTTTCCTGCTCACTCACTCTAAAGCAACATTTCCCAACTCTGTGGGCCCCAAGGATATTCCAAGGGGCCAAGATGAAGAATTGTGGAAGGGGGGGTGCCATATCATGAGATTAAAGGGCCAACATAGAAGGACATGGTGTGATTGAGGAGCAGAAGGATCAAAAGGGCCCTCAGGCAGAAAAGGGTAGAAAAACACAGCTCAGCAGCCACAGGACACAAACTCAGAGCCAAGACACAGAAGACAGAGCCCAAAATAGACACACCATCAGCCACCAACTCATGCCAGACCTAAGCCAATGGAGAAGGAAAAAACATGTCCTTTAAGGAACACAGGAAAGGAAGGTACACCCACAGCCGAACAAGATCCGCCATGGGTGATTTCAGTCATTAATTCCAAATGTAAGGGTAAGTGGGAAAATAGAGACCAGAGACCAAAATAGAAACTAAAACACCCAAAAGTAGAGCCAAGAGATGATTTTTGTCATCTTAGGAGAGCACAGAATCTGAGGACACACAGCACTGACCATGTAAGAAATATGTTGACCTATTAACAGATGTTAACAGAGTCAAATGTTAATCTGACTCTACCAAAATTAAACACATCTGCTCTTTAAGAAAATCAATATCCAAACCCACTCTGGAGAAAATCTGGAAAACACATAACTGTTAAAGGATGGGTCGAGAAGCAGGAGACACCCTTACACTCAACAATGAGAAAACAAAGAGTATAAACTTCATCACGGGAAAGAACTTTCCCTGCTTTAAGACCCACCTACCACTCACTCTGGTAGCCTCCCATGAGGCCTGCTCTATAGGCCAAGCTTGCTGGCAGGGAGTAGCCCCACGATTTATGTCCCAGCACTGTTGGCTGTGACCGCTACTAAAAACAGAGCAAAAACCATGAAGGAACTGGACAGACAGAACAGAGGTTAGAGCACTTGCCTCACCTGCCACCAGCCCTGGAAACAGCCATTGAATGACATAGGGTCTTCGGTGTACTACCAACAGTGAGACCTGAGCACTGCCGAGTATGGTCCCAAAATTGAAAAATAAAGGCAAATTTCATTGGCAAAGATTATATACATTAGCTTTCCGGAAAACAGTTGGAGCTTCCTTTGATTTTCTTTCATGTATTTCGGGGGGGGGGGGGGCGTTCAACATCTAATCTGAGGCATCACATGCCAAACATCTACTCCATTGCAAAGCTCAATCCCTGGCGTTGGGTTTTCAATAGGAACTTTTTACTAGATATTCGTGCTATGCTTCTGGTGGCCCTTTTCATTAGCAAGAGTATCTATCCATCTATCTATCTGTAGCAAAGAAGATAAATCATTGCTCCTGCCCTTGCATGCTGCATGCCGATTGTTCCCATTAGCATTGATTTTCTTTTGGAGAGCAACCTTCAATGACACATCTTCAGAATAACTTAGTAGGTAAGATAAATATGTTCTAAACACTATAAATCATAGATCAGGATGAAAATAAAGGCTCGTGGCAATGGTTTCTCCTGACATTCTCACTCCAACTCACCCGAGGATCAGCAGCATCTACAGTCCATGAAGAAACGAAGCATGCAGTGTGACAGGAGGGGAAGAAGGTAAATGGCCACACTGGTGGAAAACCACAATGGAGACTTATGGTAATAAAAGGGCAACAGAAAACCAGAGTCCTGAGGGTATGAGTTTTAGAAAATCAAGTTTTAGAAGAATCTTGTACCCGGAGGTGGGGTAGGGTGTAACTAAAAGAAAAAAAAAAAACAAGAAATAGTATACTTTCGACACTGATGAATCAAGTATACATGTGAAACAAATACAGAAGAGAAACCAAAGCTATATTTTAGAAACAAAACACTGGGAAATAAAACATTTGTCAACAAAAAGGAAGAAAAAGGAGAATAAGTAAACATGAAGTATATGAGCTAACCAGAAGAACAGAGTAAGACTGTAGAAAGAAGTCCAATGATATAGGTAATTAAAATAAACTAAATACCTCAGTAATTTTAAAGGACAAAGATTATCAGAAAATACAAAATTCCATTAAATATTGTTTTTTAATGCTATGTATTGATTTTTTTTTTTTTTTTTGGTTTTTGGGCCACACCCGTTGAACGCTCAGGGGTTACTCCTGGCTACGCGCTTAGAAGTCGCTCCTGGCTTGGGGGACCATATTGGATGCTGGGGATCGAACCGCAGTCTGTCCTGGGCTAGCGCTGGCAAGGCAGACACCCTACCTCTAGCACCACCACACCAGCCCCTGATTAATTTATTGATTGGGTTGTTGGGCCACACCCAGCAGTACTCAGGGGTTACTACTAGCTCTGCACTCAGAAATTGCCCCTGGTGGGCTGGGGGACCGTGCCAGGAATCGAATCGGGTCAGGTCAGCCACATGCGAGGCAAATGACCTACCACTGTGCTATCTCTCCGGCCCCTTAGATATCATTTTTTAAAGATGAAACATACAGATAAAAAATTATGATAAAAGATTAAGGAAAACATATATGGCCAATATTGCACATAAAATATAGAACACATTATAGACAAAAAAGAAAGGTTCGGCTCATTACTAAGATAATGTTAAATTTACATGTTCCAAATCAACTCTCAACATTTACAGAAATTAAAAATTGGCAGAATGAGTATATAGATGAGTATAAATATATAAGTACGTGAGGCCGGAGCAATAGCACAGCGGTAGGGTGTTTGTCTTGCACGCAGCTGACCCACGATGGAACTCGGTTTGATCCCCGGAGTTCCATATGGTCCCCCAAGCCAGGAGCAATTTCTGGCACATAGCCAGGCGTAACCCCTGAGCATCACCGGGTATGGCCCAAAAACCAAGTAAATTAGCAAAGTAGAACACTATGCAGCTATTAGGAAAAATGAAGGAATAAAATTTGCTTATACATGGATGGATATGGGGAGTATTATGCAGAGAGAAATGAGTTAGAGGGTAGATATAGAATGACCACACTCATTTGTGGAATAAAAAAAAAAAATACATGGTAATGATACACAAAGACAATAGAGACAAGAGCCAGGAGGTCCATTTCATAATAAGATGCTTCCCACAGAAAGTAGGGGAGTGCAGTTAGACCAAAGAAGGGGCAACTATAACAATGAGAGTTAGAAATGATCACTCTGAACAACTGAGTGCTCAACGGAGGTAAAGGAATATGTATGATACCCCTTCAAAAGCAATTTGTGGGCCGGAGAGAGAGCACAACAGTAGGGCATTTGCCTTTCATGCAGCCGGATCCAGGATGAACGGTGGTTTGAATCCCAAAATCCCATATGGTCCCCCATGCCTGCCAGGAGATATTTCTGAGTGCAGAACCAGGAGTAGCCCCTGAGCAACAACAAAAAAGTAATATTGCAAACCACAGTGCCTAAAAGGAAAGGAGAGAAAGAAGGGAAAAAAAAACTCTGCCATAGAGTCTGATGATGGGAGGTGGGGAAGGTAGGGAAGGAAACTGACATTGTATGACTGAAACTCAATCGTGAACAACTTTGTAACCGTGTATAAAAATATTATCAATAAGAAATTTGAATACATATTTTCTCCAATATACATAGGGCATTCTCCAAGGTGAACCACAAACTGAGCCACAAACATTACCTCCATAAAATCAAGAGGACACAAAGTGTATCAACTATCTTCTCAGACCACAATGCACTGAAAATACAAGGAAGCTACAAACAGAAACAGAGAAATAACTCTAACACCTAGAAATCAGTTCTCTACTGATCAACCATCCTCTCTGGATGAGAGAGGAAATCAAACTATTCCTGGAAACAAACAAGAATGAGGACATGAGCTACCAGAACTTGTGCAAAAGCAGTATTAAAAAGAAAGTTTATTGTTCTACAAGCATTCACCAGGAAGGGAAAAAGGATCCACACATAAATGACTTGACTGCTTGAGAAATTGGAAAATGAACAATAAAAGGATCACAAGGCAGGCAGAAGGAAGGAAATAATAAAACTTAAAGCAGAATTATGTGGAATTTAAAACAGCAGCTAAAAAATACCTATGAAACCAAGAGCTGGTTCTCTGAAAAATAAACAAGATTGATAAAATTACTAACAGGACTCAAAAAGAGAGGTACAAAGATAGAGACAGAGAGAACTCTAATAAACCAAATCAGAAATGAAATAAGGGATGTCACAACAGATATCACAGAAATTCAAAAGATCATAAGAGGTTACTTTAAGAATCTTTATGCCATGGTATGAGAGAACCTAGAATGAATTCTTGGACTCTTATAACCTCCCAAGGCTGAAAGATGATTTGGAATACCTGACAGACCCACCATCACTATCAAGGAAATTGAATGGCAAACAAAGTCTTCCCAAAAACTAAAGCCTAGATCCAGATGGATGAACTACTAAATTCTTATAACTTTCCATGGCTGAATAAGGATGAGGTAGCATATCTAAACAGCCCCATCACTATTGAGGAAATTAAAATGGTGATCAAAAGTCTTCCCAAATGAGGGCTGGAGAGATAGCATGGAGGTAAGACTTTGCCTTGCATGCAAAAGGACATTGGTTCGAATCCCGGCATCCCATAGGGTCCCCCGGGCCTGCCAGGGGCGATTTCTGAGTGTAGAGCCAGGAGTAACCCCTGAGCGCTGCCTGGCGTGACCAAAAAAAAAACCAAACCCCCCCCCAAAGAAAAGTCTTCCCAAAAACAATAGCCCAGGCCAAGATGGGTTCACTAACTGAATTCTTTCAAACCTTTCAAAAGGAACTTTTACCAATCCTTTTAAGCTTCTTTCACAAAATTGAAGAAACAAGAATACTTCCAAATAATTTCTATGAAGCTAACATCACCTTGATACCAAAACCAGACAGAGATGCTGCCAAAAATGAAAATTACAGACCAATATCCCTGACGAACACAGATGCAAAGATCCTCAACAAAATTCTGGCAAAAAGCATTCAATGCATCATCAAGAAGGTCATCCACCATGACCAAGTAGGTTTTATCTCAGGAGTGCAAGGATGATTTAACATATGTAAATCAATCAACATAATCCACCATATCAACCAAAAGAAAAACAAAAATCATGATCATATCAATAGATGCAGAGAAAGCATTCGATAAGGTCCAACACTCATTCTTGATAAAAAAAAAAACTCTCAGCAAGATGAGAATGAAAGGAACTTTTCTCAACATAGTCAAGGCCATCTACCACAAGCCAATGGCAAATATTGTTATCAATGGAGATAAACTAAAAACCTTTCCCCTAAAATCTGGTACAAGACAAGATTGCCCTCTCTCACCACTCCTATTCAACATAGTGTTGGAAGTACTTGCCATAGCGATTAGGCAAGAAAAAGATATCAAGGACAACCATTTAGGTAAAAAAGAAGTCAAGCTCTCACTGTTTGCAGATGACATGATAATATATTTAGAAAACCCTAAAGACTCTACCAAAAAGCTTCTAGAAACAATAGATTCATATTGGAAAGTGACAGGCTACAAAATTAACACATAAAAGTCAATGGTCTTCTTATACACTAATAATGATAGAGAAGAAATGGACATTAAACAAACAATCCCATTTATATTAGTGCCCCACAAATTCAAATATCTTGGGGTCAACTTAACTAAAGAGGTGAAAGACCTATACAGAGAAAACTACAAAAGCCTGCTTCAAGAAATAAGAGAGGACACAAGGAAATGAAGACAGATACCCTGCTCATGAATATTGACAGGATTAATATCATTAAAATGGCAATACTTCCCAAAGCATTGTACAGATTTAATGCGATTCCTCTAAAGATACCCATAACATTTTTCAAAGAAGTGGATCAAACACTTCTGAAATGCATTTAAAACAATAAGCTAAATAGCTTATGGCAATAAGCTAAAGCAATCCTTGGGAAAAAGAATATAGGAGCCATTACTTTTCCCAATTTTAAACTGTATTACAAAGCAATAGTTATCAAAAAAGCATGGTATTGGAATAAAGACAGATCCTCAGATCAGTAGAATAGACTTGAGTATTCAGAGAATGTTCCGTAGACATACAATCAACTAATCTTTGATAAAGAAGGCAAGAAATCCAAAATGGAGCAAGGAAAGTCTCTTCAACAAGTGATGTTGGCACAACTGGTTAGCCACTTGCAGAAAAGCCAACTCAGACCCCCCTCTAACACATGCACAAAGATCAAATCCAAATGGATTAAAGACCTTCATATCAGGCCTGAAACCATAAGGTATATAGAACAATACATAGGTAAAATACTATATGATATTGAGAGTAAAGGCATCTTCAAGGAGGAAACAGAACTCTCCAAACAAGTGGAAGCAGAGATAAACAGATGGGACTATATTAAGTTGAAAAGTTTCTGCACCTCAAAGGAAAGTGCCTAAGATACAAAAGCCACCCACAGAATAGGAGAAACTATTCACCCAATACTCATCAGACAAGGGGCTAATCTCCAAGGTGCTGACAGAACTAAATAAAATAAAAACATATAACCCCATCAAAAAATGGGGAGAAATACAAATGGCCAAAAGGCACATGAAAAAATGCTCCACATCACTAATCATCAGGGAGATGCAAATCAGAACACCAATGAGGTTCCATCTCACACCACAGAGACTGGCACACATCACAAAGAACAAGAACAATCAGTGCTGGCAGGGATGTGGAGAGAAAGGGACTCTTACTCACTGCTGGTGGGAATGCCGTCTAGTCCAGCCTTTATGAAAACCAATATGGAGATCCCTCCAAAAACTGGAAATTGAGCTCCCATTTGATCCAGCTATTATACCCTAGGAACACAAAAATACAAAAATCCCTTCCTCACACCTATATTCATTGCAGCACTATTTACAATAGCCAGACTCTGGAAACAACCAAGATGCCCTTCAACAGATGAATGGCTAAAGAAACTGTGGTATATATACACAATAAAATATTATGCAGCCGTCAGGAAAGATGAAGCCATGAAATTTTCCTATACATGGATGGACATGGAATCTATTATGCTGAGTGAAATTAGTCAGAGGGAAAGCAATAGAGGCAGAATAGTATCACTGATCTATGGGTTTTAAGAAATATTAAAGACATTACTTTAATAAGGCCCAGAGACAATAGAGTTAAGGGCTGGGAGGTCTGGAAGGACTGGCTCACAGTGCAAGAAGAAACACATGCGGAGATGGAGTCTGGGCCTCCTTCCTGCAAAGACTGTACTCAGGTTTTTTTAATCTCACTGGCCTGGTCTGCTGCTTTAATAGAACTCTGTTGAAGTGAATCTCAAATACCTGCCCACTTTTAGTTAAAATGGCAGGGCATGCTCTTCTCCCACCCTTTGGTTTTTAGGCCACACTCAATGGTCATTAGGGGTGACTCCAGGCTCTGCACTCAGAAATCACTCCTGGCAGGCTTGGGGGATCCTATGGGATGCTGGAGCTCAAATCCGGGTTGGCCACATGCAAGGCAAATGCCTGGCCCACTGTGCTATCATTCTAGCCCCAGAAAAGAAAAGTTGTAGTTAAAAACGTTTAATCAGGAAGAGAAAAAGGCCAGAGATATTTTGTGCTTGTGTGAACCCCCAATTCATCAGCAGGACCACCTGACAAGGGAGCTCTAGCTATGCCTGCACTCTGACAAGCCACACTGATTTTAGAAGGAAGGGGGAGGGAGGGTACATGCCAGAGTCCAGGAGTCAGCCTTCAGGAGCCACGTCAGGCAGGGCTGAGAGAAGCCCCCACATCACTGAGTAGAGGTGTTTTAAACCTGACGGGTCCAGACCTAGAGAAGCAGGAAACAGCGTAATTCACCTGCCTGCTGCCGGGTGGGCAGAGAAGGGAAGAAGGCAAGAAGGCTCAGTCGAGTGCTGCAGCTGCACGTAGGAGTCAAGTCGGTCCCCAGCACAGGACAGGCTGCTCTAGGCCTCACGCCACTGGAGCCCCGGCCCGGGAAACACTGCTGAGGGAATCTCTACACGCCTTCCAGCCCTTTCCACAATCCTGGGGAGGGAGTGCACCAGGCCTTAACATCTGTGAGGGCCCAGCAGAGCTGTTCTCCAGATAGTCGCCTGAGGAGGCTCATCCACCCAAATTCACAACCAGAACCTCATCACAGAGAACTGGTCATCAGACAAACCCAAAAGGGAAACTTCTATTTTTTAGAAAGGACTACATTTTTCAATGTCAGTGTCCTAAAAAGTGGCAGAATGGCTGAGAAAATGATTCTGCTTAAAGGGACTAAAGCGCAAGGCTGCTCTGAGGCAGGGCATGGTAAGTTCAGGGCTAGGGTGCTGGCTGGTACTCAGGAGTAGCACCCCTCTCTTGCTAAACCACAACTCTCCACTCCTTAGAGAGCAACTGTGCAGAACCTTAGGAGCTCTGTCTCCCTGACCTTCACCTTTCCTCACCACTCCTTCCTCCCAGACCATCAACACTCAACCAACTCAGCTGAGACAAACCAGCACTGTCCCTAGACTTGGGTTTCAGCGGCACATGGAGAACCCCGTGCCCCCAGACTATCTGAGTTCCCACCTCTCTGGCCACCTTTTGTCCGCATCTCTTTACTATCTTCCTCCTCATACTTTGTGAGGGTTCCGTGTTAACTTGAGGGTCACTAAATCAGGCACCATCCCAAATGCTGGTCAAAGTACACAAGGGTTTGCTCTGGCAGAAGGTAATCTGGCTACTAGTATATGAATGTGAATTTCTCACACTTTAACAGTAATGAAGGAGTAATAGAAGGTTCTAGAATAGAAACTCCAGACTCGATCCAATTTGGTTTTTTCCAGTTTTCTCACTAATAAAACAGGACAACGAAGACCTTGTGGGGGATTGTGAGGCTCCAGGAAGGGCCACCTGCTGAAACTCAGCAATCTCTGGGGAAGCTGGGGGGTAGTAGATGGCCCTCATCCTCTTGGCAATACTGCTTCACCTCGCTGCCCACACCTGCGTGAGCAGATGTGGCCTCTCAATGGAGCCAAGGTCCTGAGAAGAACTGGAAGCGGAAAACTGTCTGGGTCTACAGACTACACCACCCATATGGGCGCCTCACAGAAAGTTCTCTTTCCACCACTTCCACCACTTGTGTTCTCTAAATTAATCCAAGGAGCTGCTGAGACAACAGCTGCTCTCCAGCTGCACCAGCCATACAGATGTGGCCAGACGCCCGGTGTCCTCAAAGATCCAGTATGTGCCCTCAGGTTCAAAGACGTGGGCTCCGAATCATTCACACACATCAAGGAAGGACTGAAAGCCACCACTGACTCAGGAATGTGGGAAAGAAATGGCAGGCTACAGTCTGAGGCCTGCTTGGAAAGGTAAACACCTACCCCCGAAGTGAGGATGCAGAAGTGGGTCGGGCACATGTAACCCAAGGTGAAATGGGGGAGCCAGTCAGCAGAACAAGATGGCCTGGAATGGAGTGTCATGTCCCTCAGTGCTCACAGAAAGTCACGGGCCTGGAATTAGAAATACTGAGTGACTCACTGTAACAGGAGCCAGAAAAGCAGAGAGAGCACCCTGGCCCCGGGACTGAGTGTGAGATACCTGCTCTCCAGGGTACACCTGCCCCTGGCCCACTTAAGAGCCAATGTCGAGCACAGAGGCGAGGTGGCCGAGATGGTACGGTGTCAGCAAATCACCTGCTCACTAGCTCACGCCCAGAAGTGACCCTTCTGCACCCCACCTCCACCCCCAGGAACGGGAACCCTGACCTGGTCTCCAGACCCACCAGTGTCTGCACTCAGGGCTGTCAGCCAGCCTGTTAGCACATCCACAGAGCGAGCACTGAGCCATCTGCCAGGCTGCAGCATGCCCTCCTCTTGCAGGCCAGCTCTCTCAGGGGGCAGGTCCAGGAAAAACACCTGCCTGCCCAACAAGGCAAAAGACAGCCAAAGAGGGCAGAGCAGTGTGGCTGCCCGGGAGTCTCTCGGTGGTGCAGGCCAGCACGGAGGCAAGCTTGCAGAGAGTGAAGAACAGTCCCTCCCCAGCAGATCCGGGCCTGAGGCCACTGAACTCCCCTGCTGACCTGCCATCCTGGTGTGGAGAGAGACAAGTAGCCTGTGGTGCCACCAACAAAACTGTGCAGCATCAAGTAGAGCAACCTCCTGATCAGAAAGTCCCAGCATACCAGCCAAGCAGCTCCCCTCTTTCAAAAAGGAGGTGCTCTCCCCCAGCTCAGAACCTCTCATCACAAGCAATAGCCTGTATGAACAGGGGACTCCGAGTGGCATGGCCATCTTGCTCCTCTCCCTGACAACAGTGCTTGGCACAGGGCATCGGGAGCTGAGCCACAGGGCTGGTACAGACCTGACCCTGGGTAGCACTGCCCAGACAGAGTAAGATGCAGAACATGAACCACTGATGTATACTCGTTTCTTCTACCCCCAGCAGGAGACACTCTCTCATGTAACCGGACAGGAGACAGCCCACACACATTCCCAGGATGACGTGGGCCCTGCAGCACAGCCTGTGCATCCGAAGTGGAGATATGTGGGATTCACGTGTGTCTTCTGGGAAAAGGCCTCAAGGTTCTGAAACTGTCAAGTCAGAGAAGCAAACACCTCATTGGCACCCTGCTTGGCAAAGTCTCAGAGCCCAGGCCCACACACCCTCAGAGTTGGGGCACCCTTGGGTCCAACTTAGAAATGCAGCTGCTAGCACTTCAGGTCCTCCCCTCATCACGGAGGCCCCTTCTATCTCTCCAATACCCTGCGTGAGCTTCCCATGTTCCTCGCAAGCACTCATCACCTACAGCTTGTCCTACTCTGTGACCCTTAGTCCCGCCCCCAGCCCCAGCCAAGCTCAGGTAACAGCTACAACATGACAGTACAGTCCCAAGGCCCCTGGCTGGCTGATCCAGAGATGAAGAGATCTCAGAAAGGGAGGTTCCACCAAAGCCAACATAACAGTACATGCATAGCTCCTAAAGAGGGGGAAAACCCCAGAGAAAATTCTAGAACAAGGAAGGAACATGACAGACACCCAAATAAAAGCAGGTCATGACATATGAAAAGCCATATGTGAATGTGTATGTTTTCTGAAAGAAAACAGCAGTCAAACTACATGAATTAGAAACCAAACAAAGGGGCCGGAGAGATAGCACAGAGGTAAGGCATTTGCCTTGCATGCAGAAGGTCATTGGTTTGAATCTCAGCATCCCATATGGTCCCCCAAGCCTGCCAGGAGTGATTTCTGAGCGTAGAGCCATGAGTAACCCCTGAGCGCTGCCGGGTGTCACACCCCCCCCCAAAAAAAAGAAACCAAGCAAAGATCTTTTTTTGGGTTTTTTTTTTTTTTTGGTTTTCTTTTTGTGTGTGTGGTTTTTGGGTCACACCCGGCAGTGCTCAGGGGTTATTCCTGGCTCCAGGCTCAGAAATTGCTCCTGGCAGGCACGGGGGACCATATGGGGCACCGGGATTCAAACAGATGACCTCTTGCATGATGGGCAAACGCCTTACCTCCATGCTATCTCTCCGGCCCCCCAAGCAAAGATCTTTAAAAGAAGCACTAAAGAAAAAAGAAAAATCACATGCAGCAAAATGACAACAAATAACTGTGTTCGCTGAGAGAGTTGAACTGCTCCACAGTTAATAAAAATGACAAAGGCAATGACTGGAAGGACGAGCGATGCAATGAAACAGGAGACGGTGAGAAGGTGAACATGAGCTGGACACCAGACACAGCAGGGGGAAAGTCATGCCTGTGGGCCACACCTCAAACATATGCCACAGACAGGCCATTGTTTTTCAGGTACAGAAAATGATTCTCTTACTTTACTCTCCGATATAAAAGAACATAATAAAGAAGAAAACTTTTTGTGTTGAGACAAGTCAAAATTCAGCTTAAAATCCTCTTGGGGCCGGAGTGGTGGCGCTAGAGGTAAGGTGTCTGCCTTGCAAGTGCTAGCCTAGGACGGACTGCAGTTTGATCCCCCAGCGTCCCATTTGGTCCCCCACTAAGCCAGGATCGATTTCTGAGCGCATAGCCAGGAGTAACCCCTGAGTGTCAATGGGTGTGGCCCAAAAAAAAAAAAACTAAACAAAAGGGGCCGGCACAGTGGCACTCAAGGTAAGGTGCCTGCCTTGCCAGCGCTAGCCTAGGACGAACTGCGGTTTGATCCCCCAGCGTCCCATATGGTCCCCCAAGCCAGGAGTGACTTCTGAGCGCATAGCCAGGAGTAACCTCTGAGCGTCATTGGGTGTGGCCCAAAAACAAACAAACAAACAAAAATCCTATTGCACCTAAAAGCATTTTAACAGATGGACATCTGCATATAATAAAAATTAATAATTTTATATACTACTAAATACTATAGAAAGAGATAAATCTGAATTCCAAGAGCAGACTGCATTAAGTTGAGAGTTCAAAAGAGAAAACTTAACTGTAAGACAAAATTAGAACATATAACAGAATAGAGAATCGTCTCATATTTGAAACTGTATGTTGTTCAAATATCCATTTATTTACCATTTATATTATCAATATAATCCATTTAAAACAAAACCCTAACCCGATAAAAAAAATTTTATCTGGAAAATCATTATGAAAATGTTCATCTGAAAAGTGAGCAGTTAAAAGCATCCAAAATATTTGTAAAAGTAATTGAGCTCTTTATCTAAATTTAATATAGATTATTAGAATTGAAAGGGTTCTAAGTTGTATCAAAAAGAATTAATAGACCAATTTGAGAATTCAGATACAAATACTACTATAAATATATATACCTATACACACATATATGTTCCATCCATTAACTGGAACAAAAGCAGCAGCATGAATAATTGGGGGTAAGTGGTTTTCAATAGAAAATTTCAATACTTATATGATAAAACAGCATCCCTCTGATGGATCAGAGGTCAATGCACAGAGTAAACCCTGGGAGGGAAGTAAACGGGCATCACAAGGGGTGCAACGATGCAACTGCATCCCCCAAAAGCAGGTGAACAATGTACGGCTCACACAAAGACTAAATTCAGGCAGGAGCGCTAAGCCCTTGTCCAGCATCGGGAGACTCTATGTGAAATGGGTGCAGCAAAGGGGAGCAATGAGTTGGCCACTCCGGGCCATTATGGCATGTCACAGTCTGAAAATGTCACTCTCCCTTGACCCACTTCTCTGGGGACCAAAACTGCAGCCAGACATAGAAAGAGGCACTGTGGAGATGAGTGACATGGGACAAACCAACTACCTAAAAGGACACTACACCCCTATGCTGGGGGCTCCAGCCTTACACACAAACTCTGTGCTCGAGGGGCGTGGGCATCTGGCAGCCCCAAAGATGTGCATTCCCCAGAGAGCATCTAGGACACGGAATGGGAAACAGTCTGCCATAAAGCCTTCCCCCCAACCCTGCCCTGTGCACCAAAACCTGGAAAAAGTCTTGATCCTCACTAAAAGGCACACACCACCCCAGTGGGCGCAAGAAAGACTGTCCTGATACCTGAGGACGAACATGGTCTTTCTCAGGAGATAGCACCCAGTAAAGCAGAGCCGGACAGACTGGACACCTAGTGAGGCCACGCAGCCTCTAGGAGGGAGCAGGCGGGAACTGTGGGAGTGTGGCCTGGGAGAAATGAGGCTGGAGAGGGTAGGAGGGGTTCTGCCTTTCTACCACTGGCATCAGTATCAAGGTATTTCCAGTGGTCTTTAAGTTTGGGACAAAATCATGATTGGACAGTTCTCAAAGTCAAACAACAGATCAAAAGTAGGCGTGAGAACAAGCCCCTCCCTCTCATGACCCGAGTTTTCTCTACCTGCAGGACCTTCTACGGGCATTTCCCTAAGTAGTTCTGGTTTTTTGTTTTGTTGTTGTTTTAATTTTTTCAATTGATTCCCCCATGAGATAGTTAAAAAGTTGATGGTTGAGTTTCAGTCATACAATGTTTCAACACCCATCACTTCACCAGCGTTCATTTCCTACAGCCAATTTCCCCAGTTTCATTCCAGGCCCCCAGCCCCCCTTCCCACTTCTATGGTTTCTTTTCTTCTTTCTTCTCTTTGTTTCTGTCTCTGCCGCTCTTTCTCTATGATTTGCAAAGCTGTTATTAAAAGGGTATTATGCATATCTCTTTACTTCCTTTAAGCACCCAGTTCTTGCCTAGAGTGAGCATTTCCAATGATCACTGTTACAGTGGTTCCTTCTCTGTCCTAACTATATACCCCGTTTCTATTATCTTCGAGTATTATTCTCATACTAATTTTTAAGGTCCACAAATGAGTGTGATCATTCTGTCTGTCCCTCTCCGTTTGACTCATTTCATTGAATGTAAGACTCTCTATATCTATACATGTACAAGCAAATTTCATGCTTCATTTTTCCTAACAGTTGCAGAATAATCCATTGTGTACATTGGTTTCTTTAAACACTCATTTGAACTCAGGCACTGGGGTTTCCAGATTCTAGCTATTGTGAATAATGCTGCAGTGAACATAGGAATGCAGAAGGATTTTCTGCATTGTGTCTTTGGGCTTCCAGAGTATAATTCTAGGAATATTATTACTGGGCCATATGGGAGTTCAATTTCTAGATTTTTGAGGAATGTTCATATTGTTTTTGATAAAGGTTGGGCCAGTCTACATTCCCACCAGCAGTGAATGAGAGTCCCTTTCTCCCCACAACCACACCAACACTGGTTGTTCTTGTTCTTTTCAATGTGTGCCAGTCTCTGTGGTATGAGATAATATCTCATTGTTATTTTGATACACATTTCTCTCTTGATTAATGATGTGGAGCATTTTTTCAGGTGTCATCTCTTCTTTCCATTTTTGATGGGGTTAGATGTTTTGTGTATATATATATCCTTTATATACACATGTATACATACACATACAAAGAATATTTATTCTTTATTTGCCAGCATATAAGACGACCCCCTAATTTTACAGTTAAAACATAGGTTTAGGCCTATATTCGCTGTATAAGACAGAACGTTCCTGTGCTGCAACTGTATGTACCACAGTGAGCCAATCACAACAAGCAAAGGTTCAAAGGGTATACTGTAATAGACTTCCTCTCTGACTCGGCCCATTTGAGCAGGCTTTTGACAGTGTAGATTCGGGTACAGAACACTGCCTAATTTGCATGCATCAAAAGCCTGCTTGGATTGGCCGAGTTAGAGAGGCGGTCCGAGCAGCCTTGCAATGATTGGTGCAGGATCGAGTTGGAAAATTCGTTTCGTGGCAATATCCAGATAATTTTTGTTTAGCGGCATATCAAGACGTTTTTCGGGATATACTTGGCGTATAAGACGACTCCGAATTTTCAGTTGACTTTTTTTTTTTTGTTTCAAAAGTCGTCTTATACGCTGGCAAATACGGTATGTCCTTTATATATCTTACCTATTAACTCCTTATCAAATGGGTATTGGGTGAATAGTTTCTCCATTCCATGGGCAGTCTTTGTATCCTGTTACCATGTCCTTTGAGGCTACAGAAGCTTCTTCATTTAATGGAGGCTCTTTGTTTATCTTTTCTTTGAATTGCTTGGTCAGTGATGTTTCATCCTTGAAGATGTCTTTAGCTTTGAAATCATGGAGAGTTCTATCTTTATTTTCCTCTATGTACATTATGGATTCAGGTCCTGATATCAGGACCAGATATCCAGGTCCTTAATCCATTTTAATTTGATTATTGTGTCTGGTGTTTGAAAGAGATCTGAGTTAATTTTCTTTTTTTTTTTTTTTTGGGGGTTTTGGGTTTTGGGTTTTGGGTCACACCTGGCAGCGCTCAGGCATTAAGGCATTACTCCTATACAAGGCACTGACAGAACTTTACAAGAAAAAAACATCTAATCCCATCAAAAAATGGGGAGAAGAAATGAACAGACACTTTGACAAAGAAGAAATACAAATGGCCAAGAGACACATGAAAAAATGCTCCACATCACTAATCATCAGGGAGATGCAAATCAAAACAACGATGAGATACCACCTCACACCACAGAGAATGGCACACATCACAAAGAATGAGAACAAACAGTGTTGGCGGGGATGTGGAGAGAAAGGAACCCTTATCCACTGCTGGTGGGAATGCCGTCTAGTTCAACCTTTATGGAAAGCGATATGGAGATTCCTTCAAAAACTGGAAATCGAGCTCCCATATGATCCAGCTATACCACTCCTAGGAATATACCCTAGGAACACAAAAATACAGTACAAAAACCCCTTCCTTACACCTATATTCATTGCAGCACTATTTACCATAGCAAGACTCTGGAAACAACCAAGATGCCCTTCAACAGATGAATGGCTAAAGAAACTGTGGTACATATACACAATGGAATATTATGCAGCTGTCAGGAGAGATGAAGTCATGAAATTTTCCTATACATGGATGTATACGGAATCTATTATGCTGAGTGAAATAAGTCAGAGAGAGAGAGAGAAACGCAGAATGGTCTCACTCATCTATGGGTTTTAAGAGAAATGAAAGACATTCTTGCAATAATAATTTCCAGACACAAAAGTGAAAAGAGCTGGATGTTCCAGCTCACCATAGGAAGCTCACCACAAAGAGTGATGAGTTTAGTTAGAGAAATAACTACATTTTGAATTTTCCTTATAATGAGAATGTATGAGGGAAATGGAGAGCCTGTTTAGAGTACAGGCGGGGGTTGGGTGGGTAGGAGGGAGACTTGGACATTGGTGATGGGAATGTTGCACTGGTGATGGGTGGTGTTCTTTACATGACTGAAACCCAAAAACAATCATGTATGTAATCAAGGTGTTTAAATAAAAAAATAAAAATTAAAAAAAAAAAAAAAAAAGAATATATGGAGACAAAAGAAAAAAAAAAAAAAGGCATTACTCCTGGCTCTACGCTCAGAAATCACTCCTGGCAGGTGCAGGGGACCATATGGGATGCCGGGGTTCAAACCAACGTCCTTCTGCATGGAAGACAAACACCTTACCTCCATGCTATCTCTCCAGTACCTGAGTTAATTTTCACAATTTACCAGTTTTCATAGCGCTACTAGTTGAAAAGGTTTTCCTTTCTCCACTTCATATTTGTTGCTCCTACACTGAAGATAGGCCTGAGGTACTCTCAGAATATTCAAGTCTATTCCCACTGATCTGAGGGTCTGTCTTCATTCCAATACCATGCCATTGTAATTACCACCACTTTGTAGTTCACTTTGAAGTTGGGGAAAGAGATGACCCCCACCTCCTTTTTCCAATAATTGCTTTATCTATTGGGGGGGGCATCCCTCTGTATTTCTAATCCCTACGTCAGTTCTATTCTTCTTGCAGTAAAGTCTCAAGACTCCTGCATATTTGTCCTACTAGAGCAGTGGTTGGCAACCTGCGACTCGCGAGCCACATGAGGCTTTTTACACTTCATTTGGCTCTTCTGTGTGCCGGGCGGCTGCTCCAGGAGTCAGGACTCTGCTCCTAGCCTCTGTCAGTGCGCGCCCTGTGTGGCTCTCAAAATAAATTTCAATCGTAGTTTTGCCGAGATTTGGCTCAGTTGAAAAAAAAGGTTGCCGACCACTGTCCTAGAGGATAGAAGAGTTCACCAGCCTGGACTACGCACCCTCATCATCAGATGCTAAAGCCACCTTACTGGTGTTCCCCTCACACTGACTCTGTCCTTCTGGATGTGTTACTCTCCTCCTCGCCATATGCAGTAGACCAGCCTCCTATTTCCCAGGGCAGTCCCACTCTCATCTCAGATACCCATCAGCTATATCCACAGCACCAGGATGACCTGCCAGAGAGGTGGGAAAGAGGTGCCAGGATGGAGGTAGAGGAGGGTCAGACTACCTTCCCTCACTGTTTTCCTATTTCTGGCCACATCTTGACATGCTCCTTTGTAAAGCTATATGATTGTATCATCCTCAAGACTTAGAGAGTCTGTGTGAAAGGCAATATATTCACTTTCCAATCCCCAACACCAGCATATAGGGAGAGGCACAGACATATGCATGCACATGTATACACACTTGCCTTTTAGCTTTCGCTTTTTCTCAGACTCACTTAGTCCCTCTATCCATATGCTTTACAACTTCCAAAAGTCTGTCTTCTACTCTCAATCTCTGCAGGTTCTGTCACCTAGAAACTATTCCTGGCTCTGTACTCAATGGACACATGTGATGCTGGGAAGACAAACCGGGGCAAGTAGGTACAAAGTAAGCACCTTGAGCCCTATACTGTCTCTACAATCCTTGGTTTCTTTCATAAATTTCTTACCTGTTATTCAGTGTGTTTCAAGAAAAAAGCTAAAGTGAGTGTAAATTCAATCTTCCATCCTGGCTAAAATTCAAAGGAGGAATATTGACTCTAAGATGGGAGCTGTCTACTTGGGTACTAACAGAACATATGCAAAAGAGGAAATGCAAAAGCTTGGGCAAGGTGGCCACAGGGGTGCAGGAGATGCCCTAGGCTGAGACACACACCACTGCACCAGGACCTATGAAGAAGGAGACAGCCCTGGTGGGGAACCTCTTTCCTCTTACACCAGAAGAAACTGCACTGAGGTTAAATCAGAAAGCAAGGGAGGAAGACTGAACATAAAAGCGCTGGCTACTGTTTACACTTGGACAGGAGGGAAGGCCAGGTATTAGTGAGAAACCATCTCAACTGGGCTGAGGGCCTCTGCCACTTCCTGACCCTGCAGAACTGAGGGTGTCTTTACTGCATGAGCACCAGCACCCATAGAAACCAGAACTCCCATGGGCCACACTACACTTCTAAGGAGTGTTGAACACTCTCAGAGATGTGCAAATGGAAAACCAAGTTCTTCACAGCTGTTACTTCCTCCTAGAAGTCTCGTGCAGCTGAATTCTCTGGCCTATCCCCACCCAAAAGTCCCACGGGCTCTGCAGGATTCCACCCTCCTCCACCAAGACTACTGGCCCACATACCCCATTCCCTGCACCCCCAACCAACCTGCTCGTGCCACTCAGTGCTTCCCCGACAGTCTCTTGACTATAGGAATGACCAGAGTACCCCATACCGAGTTCAAGGCATGACAACAATGAACCTCATATGGGGAGCCCCAGGCTCTGCACAAACTTTAGTTCTCTGGATTCTCTACTGGCTTTCTAGAAGATTAACACTGTGGTGCTGGTCTCTGTTACACTACACTGTGGTGCTGATCTCTGTTACACTAGATGGCTACCTAGGCCTGCTCAAGCTGGAAGCTCCAGGACCGGCTGGAGCATATGGGATAGTCCTGTGCCTGTCCATCCCACACAAACACGAGGCTTTATTTCCAGAACTGCAGTCGAGGTTGGAACTCAGGCCCCCTGGATGCAAGGAGGAGGTGTTGGACACCAGTACAGTGTACAGGATGAGACAAAGCACACAGCCCTTGTTGATAGTCTGAGTTCCAAAGGCTCTTCCCTTGAGGCTTTTGTGAAAATTAGATCCAGATTCACACAATTACAGAATTGGTCCCAGGCCAATAAGGATTTGGATGTCCTTTAAGAAGAAGGCATTCTAACAGTTAGTTTGGGGAAAGAAAAAAAAAAAAGCAAAGCTGAGAGAAAAGACTGCCTGGATCTCTGTCCCCACACCTCTCCAAGCTACTCACAGAGGAACTGGCCTGGGATGATCCTCCAGGTCCCCAGAGTGTAGTGTACTTGCTGCCCTCTGACATGTGGTCTCCTGCCCCGTGGCCCTTTTCACAGTCCAGCTCAGCCTCCAGAGCATTTGTCCCAACTCCCAGGGTTACCTCATGCTCCAAGTCCTGTTCCCATAGACCCTGCTCACAACCTGCCCTGAATGACTTAAGCGAAACTGCAACCCGCAACCCACACAGCACCATGTGTATTTCCTCCCAGCCATCGCACCACCTGCACACCATGTGCTTTCTTTCCTCATCATGTTAATATGTTGTACCCCCATGAGGTTATTGCTACAAACAGTGATGACGGAAGAGCAGGACATGGCAGGCATTGTCAAGTCTTCATTGAACAAGGATGTTCCCACAAAGCCACTGCCCCCAGGGGCACATGTTCCCAACTCTTCAACTGCCTCCTTCCCCAGTGGAAGTCCACATCCACTGCAGGACATAGGCGCTGAGAGGTAGACACCTCTGGTGGTACTTCCAAGGGTTGAATAGGCTACCTAGAGGCCACCAATGCCACCAACAAGACTCCTAGAGAGACCAGGTACTGAGTTCCAAGAGCACCATGCCACAGGCAGCTCCCCAGGGCCATCAGCAGGAAAGGACGTGGGGGAGTCCTGGTCCAATGACAATCATGGTGATGTGGCCTCAGGCCTGGGACAGGGAAGAATTATCCAGACCTGAAAGTACTGTGAGGGTGGCACATGGCATGAGGCATGTGGTACTCAAATCAGAACAACTGGCCCAACACAAGGCACCGCTATGATCACTTCTGGGTGCAAATGAGGGGGGAGATCAGATTCCTACTGCAGGAACAGAACATTCAGGAGCTTTCTAGACACAAGAACATCCTCAGGATCCATTTAAAAGGAATCCTTTCAAGATAACTTTGCCAGCCTGGAGTCATACCTATAAAAAGGGGAAGCCAGGCAGGAGGCAGGCTCAGCTCTGCAGACAAAACACAGGCGAGGGCAGAAGAACAGCTGGCCTCGGGCTCCCAATGGAGGTCCCAGGGTCAGGCTAACTGGACAAAGACCAGAGAAGCTTCAGTTGTACCATTGCTGGAAATAAGTCCTTCACACAGGACAAACCCAGGCCACAGGAGGAACAGCAAGAAGACTTTCTGGTGTAGGCCACAGAAGGGGTCACAGGGTGGCAGACACAGCCTGCAAAACATGCACAGGCATTGTCAAGTCTTCATTGAACAAGGATGTTCCCACAAAGCCACTGCCCCCAGGGGCACATGTTCCCAACTCATGTTCCATGAGATGGCCTCTCAGCTATAGAGCACCTTGCATGTGTATGGGGCCGGAGCGGTAACACTAGAGGTAAGGGGTCTGCTTTGCAAATGCTAGCCTAGGACGGGCCACAGTTCGATTGCCCGGCGTCCCATACGGTCCCCCCAAGCAAGAGCGATTTCTGAGCACATAGCCAGGAATAACCCCTGAGCGTCAATGGGTGTGGCCCAAAAAACAAAAACAAAACAAAACAAAAAAGATAAAGAACATGTGGTGCTGGGGTTAAACTCAGGTCCTTGGGGACAATGCAAAAATACAGTAGGTAGGGCATCTGCCTTGTACGTGGCTGACCCAGGTTGGATCCTGGGCACCCAGAGCCTGCGCCAGAAGTGATCCCTGAGCACAGAGCAAGGAATAAGCCCTGAGTATCACCATGTGACCCATAATATAAAAAACTTAGAAAATTAAAAATAAACCCAGACCCTCACACATGTCAATCAATTGCTCTACTATGGAGTTTCATGCCAGCCCTCACAAGTCAAAGTAAGGAAACTAAAATAACATTTTAAGTTGTGATCTGAAAAGTTAAAGACCATTTCCCATAGCGAGAGTTTCCCATAGCCAGGAGTCGTTAGACTTGACACTGAGTCTGAAACCTAAGAAACTGAGAACACTTAGAGCTCCAGATACCCCTAAATCTTAGCCCACAGTCCTAACCTGATGGCTGCCTGGGCAGTTAAAGAGGACACTCCAGAATGCCCACACGCGCTCTTGATGAGGTTCTGACGAACACGTCCCTCAGAAGTCCAGCCAAGGAGTCCCACGATGTGAGGACTCAAGCAGGTAAGCAGCAGTGCCAGCCCAAAAGGCCTGTCCGAGGTGACTGAGGATTCCAGACACGAGAAACCATGGAGAAATCCACTTGTACCTGTGACAGAAAAAGAGGGATTGGATTGGTTCTCTTGCTGCAAACAATGCAATCATAGAAAAGACGGGGACAAGGTTTAGAACATAGGACAACAGGCAGTGCAGATGATAACCTTGAGGGAAGGGAAATAAATGTGGTGGTTCATCCCAGCACCCATCCTGCAGCCTCTAAGAAGACGGGATCCAATCAAATCCTCCAGAGTCCTGAGCTCTATAGATGGCAAGATTCAGGAGGTTGCTAGATTCTGGGACACATACCAGAGAGGAGAGGAGAAAACAACCCCAGAACCCAGTGAGGGTCCTGTGAGTCACACTTAACCCTGACTGGCAAGTGCAGTGGCCCAGGTAGGGAGAGGAGAGACAGGAAGTCAGCCAGGTGGCGCTTTAGCCCCAGGCCCAGAAGTATGAACACTGCCACAATGAATCAGAACAGCCTGCAGGCAGGCCTTTGGGCCAAGCACAGGCCAGCATCCGCCTGAAGTCCCCCAGCAAGCTGACAACTCAAGACTCCAGATCCATGGGGCCAGAGAGCTAGCACAGGAGTAGGGCATTTGCTTTACAGGCAGCCAACACAGGACGGACCCTGGTTCAATTCCCGGCATCCCACGTGGTTCCCCGAGCCTGCCAGGAGCGATTTCTGAGCACAGAGCCAGGAGTAACCCCTGACTGCCACCAGGTGTGACACCCCCCCCTAAAAAAGACTCCAGATCTAAACTCAAGTGTAAATATTTTACAAATATAGAGGTTCCAACAACATGACATATAGTCTTGTCCATTCAAACATCACTGGGCTTGAAAAACAGCACAAAAATCTCATATTAAGAAGCACCCATGAACAAGATAAAGATCCAGAAAGAAAAAGAAAATATTCATACATAAGGTCTTTAACAGATCTTATCAACATAATGCATGTGCTCAGGATGACAGAGGAGAGCTGAACCTGTTTAAGGAGAGACACAAAAAGCACTTGAAAGATCAAATAACCCATCTGGAAACCCCATAGATGAGGGCAAATACTGGATGGAACCAGCTTCATATCAGACACAACACAAGGAAAGACCATCATACAGGGATTCTCTACAAGACAACCTTGCCCCTAAAACAAAGCAATAAATAAAAATATACATGTGGGGGTTGGAGTGGTGGTGCTAGAGGTAAGGGATCTGCCTTGCAAGCACTAGCCAGGTGTGACCCCCAATACCAAAAAAAGCCAAAAAAGAAAAGCTAAATACTTTGTCACCAATACCTGGACTATAAATAATATTCAAATTAGTTCATAACACTAAGAAAAATTTTATCAGGGCCAGAGAAATAGGACTTTCCCTTGCATGCAGCCAACCCAAGTTCCCAGCATCTCATGTGATCTCCAGGGCATTGCCAGAAGTAAATCCTGAGTGCAGAGCCAAGAGTAACTCTTGAGCATCACCAGGTGTAGCTTCCCACCTCCTATTCCCACAAAAAAAACGATATCAAAAGGAAATCTAGAACCACAAATGGAAATAAAGAGCACTAGAAACTAAAAATTCCTGAATAAATATAACAGTTCATCACAACTTCTAATGTCTCTCTAAGAGATAAATTAAAGCAAAACTATCAGTGGCTGAGTAGGGGATTTGTACAACACAGAAATAAAATGCCACAACAATACTGTCATGGGGGAAGAGAGAGCAGCGGCACTGGTCTGCCCAACTGGAAGGAACTGGGAGGACCAGAAGACAGACTGCCACGAGGTGGTGGAGCTGTGCACAAACTTTGTACAGCCATACGACAAAGTGCAACACTACTGTAACCATGTTACCTAATAACTTTCTTCTAAGTATTTTAAGTTAAGGCTGTGCATAATGAATACCAAAGCAAACTCTGAAAACAGATACAGCTAATAACATAGTAAATGCAACAAAAATTAAGGCAGAAAAGCAAATCAAATAACGAGGAAAACAGCAAAACAGTTTAATTCAATTATATCAATAATATAAATAAATACATATAAATGTTTGTGTGGTTTGGGGGCCACAGACAGCAATGCTCAGGGCTACTCTTGGTTGTGCACTCAAGAATGACCCCTGGCAGTGCGCAAGAGACAATATGGGATTGCCAGGGGTCGAACCCAGGTTGGCAAAGTGCGAGACGAGTGTCCTACCCACTATGCTATTGCTCCACCCCAAACATATATGTAACATAACATAACATAACATAACATAACATAACATAACATAACATAACATAACATAACATAATAATATATTGGGGTGAAAAAAATAGTATTTTTTGGCCACACCTGATAGTGCTCAGATATTACTCCTGGATAACTCCTGGTCCTGCACTCAGGGATTACTCCTGGTAGTCTTAGAGGACCATATAGGATGCGAATCTAAGTTGCCTGTGTACAAGGCAAGCCCCCCCTTCCCAATATATTTTAATGTTAAACTATAAGTGGCCAAAATTTTGTAATTAAAATGCAGGTGACTTACAACTAACTAGGATGTCAATAACAAAATATTAAGTTATTTGTAAGTAATCTACTTTAAATATAAGGCCATTTTTAATTTTTAATTTATTATTTTTAGAACAAAAAAAGTTAATTGAAAATTTAAAGAGATAGGGGCTGGAGAGGTGGCGCTAGAGGTAAGGTGTCTGCCTTGCAAGCACTAGTCAAGGAAGGACTGCGGTTTGATCCCCCAGTGTTCCAAGCCAGGGGCAATTTCTGAGTGCTTAGCCAGGAGTAGCCCCTGAGCATCAAATGGGTGTGGCCCCCCAAAAAAAAAAGAAAAGAAAAGAAAAGAAAATTTGAAGAGAAAAAAAATACCCCAGCAAGGGAAGAACTTAATATAAAACTCAACACTAGGTTAAATATGGTTTGGGTTTTCTGTAGGTTTCTTATAGAAAAACTGGGTCTTTTTCTTATCAAAGATTCAGAGATGGGAAGTGTACAATGATGAAGGGATGAGTGTTGGAATATTGTAAGACTAAAACGTTGTTGTCAACCATCAACAACCTTGTAACTGCATATCTCACAGGGATTCAATAAAATTTAAAAATTCAGAGGATTCTCCTCTGTTTGTTTCCCAGAACTATCATGTTAACCTTTAAAAGAAAAGCACTGGAAAAAGAAAAAGATATAACATGCTAATCCTAATCTAAAAATGCTGAAATGACTTCATTAATGACAGAAAAAAAAATGGATTCCAGAGTTAAGATTTCTTATCAGAAAGTGTTTTGTTAAAAAAAAAAAAAAAGACAAAGGCAAAGTGTGTGCATTTCCTAAGAAACTCACTAATTCACTCTGCCTCAGGTGCTCAGGCAACGGTGTGACAGTCCTCTTTGCCCTCTGCTGTGCTCCAGCAGCCCCTACCACTCTCACCTTCGGCTCCCCTGCTGACAGGAGCCTCCTAACGTCAGCTGCACCTCCAAGGTGACCAACCAACTGCAGGTTCCCTTCCAGCTACCTGTCTGACCGCCTCCTCACAGGGCAGAACCCAGAAGGAAGTCCAGGAATCGGTCACATTCCCCTGGCCAGAGGCTAGAGGTCATAGTACTGCCAGTACTCTCCTGGCCTGCACTACCCCAGAGTCAGACCTGACTCACTAATGAGTGAGCCCTACCCAGTGCTGCCCATGAAACCACACCCCTGACAATCTTATCATTAGAAAAACTTGCTTTGTTTGGGGGCACCCCAGTGGATGAGGCTGTGCCTGGTTGTGCCGCAGGGACCATGCAGTGCCCAGGGCACCCGGCCTTCTACCAGCACTTCAAACGGCACTCAGCTCCTTACGCACACATAAACAATGAGCAGGAGAAGAAAAGCCAACGTCATTCCTTCTGCAAGCTTAGCCATACGCACACATGTCATGCAGCTAGCTTCCCAGTGATTTCCTTCTGTTTAAGCCCAGAGCAACTTCTGTGGTGTGAATACTCAGCACTGCCAACGAGAGCTTCCTTCAGAGTTAAGCCACAGCACGCCCCTTACTTGAGGGATTCTGCCCCCAATAGCCCTGTGAGATCAGAGCAGCCTTCACATTCCAACAGCCTGAAATCTGTCTGCATACTGATGAAGATGGGGTTCTCCGAGACTCCCTGAGGCCGCTGTCTCTACCCCTGCCCTTACTTCACCCTCCCTCAGGGCCATCTTCACATACACATACACTCTGATGTCCTTTGTTATCCCCTCGCATCCAATCACAGTCACATCGAAGTCATACTGTGTGTGTCCCGCAAAGGCAACCTGATGGCCAGAAAACAGACGTGGCCCGACTGTCCATCTTGGTTGTCCACCTAGCTAGGCCTCCTCATAGGCAGAACACAGCCGAGGTTTCCACACAGCTCAGAGAAGCTCCTTTCAACGTCAAGTCTTGCTCCTGGGGCTTCCTCTAAGGAGACAAGGAATAGGGCCAACTGTCACCTGTCACAGCGGTGTGGACCACCCTCAAAGGAAGACTTCTACTTCCAGACCTCACTAATTGGTGGCCTAGGTAATGCTGGTGGGTTTACCTGACAGGCACTTCTAAAGATGCGACTCCAAAGAAGCTGCTCAGTGCAGACTCACGAGCTCCAACTCTGACAGAGATCTCAGGAAAGGTTCAGGGACAGACACAAAGGCCACTTTGTGTTCTCATCCAGGAACCAGAGAGCCCCTCACAAAGAGCTGAATTCAGGGGCACAGCCTAGACCCCCAAAACCTATGGCATAGAGGCTCGCATCTCATGAACTCAGTCCCTGCAGCTAAGCAAACTAAGTCTTCTGCAGCACTGACAAGAATTTGGTAAGGAATTCAATTAAAGTTCTGTGTGTGCAGAGGACAGCTGGGTAGGTCCCTTTCAAGGGTCTTGCACTCACTGCCTAAAAGGGGATTTCTAACCTCTCACGCTCTCACGATGGTCTCACAGCATTAAGAGGTAGCAGGGTAAGGGGCCGGGAAGGTGGCGCTAGAGGTAAGGTGTCTGCCTTGCAAGTGCTAGAGTAGGACGGACCACAGTTCGATCCCCCGGTGTCCCATATGGTCCCCCCAAGCCAGGGGCAATTTCTGAGTGCATAGCCAGGAGTAACCCTTGAGCGTCAAACAGGTGTGGCCCAAAAACCAAAAAAAAAAGAGGTAACAGGATTTGAACTTCTCTATTCTGCAACTCAAAAATCTCTGAAGACCAACGTACTTGTGTGACATGAGTGATGAGGCAAAGTTGCACCTTAACCTTCTGACCTGGCTTGTCCATGTCACAGCACTGACTATATCCAGGGATGATTTTTTATTTTTGGTCTATTTTCTGCTTGCGCGAGCGCGCGTGTGTGTGTGTGTGTGTGTGTGTGTGTGTGTGTGTGCGCGCGTGTGTGTGTGTGTGTCTGTGTGTGTCTGTGTGTGTGTGTGTTTATTTTTGGTCTATTTTCTGCTACTTTGGATAATGTATACATTTTTGTTTGCCCCGATAGTACATAAAATTAGATTATTTTCATGTTTTTAGTTTACTGACTGGGCCACTCTAATTATCAGACAGTACATGGGAAATCTGTTTTAGTCTCTCATTGGGGGACTGAAGGTGCCTGGAATTTGCTACTAGACTCTAGCCAGCTCCAAAAATGTCAGAGCTTCCATCAATGACAACCAGCTGGGCACATGCTGCCCTGAACCTCCCAGTAGAAAAGGCTCCATGCAGGGACAGGCCCTAGCATGGAACACAGTCCACAGAGCAGACCCCTCCTGGAGTCTACAGGAGTCTACAATTTTATAACACAGACCTGTTCTGTACAGAAAACTTAGCGAATGCAGTAAAGTGCAAAAAATACATTGAAAAGCACCTCCAACGAGCTGGAGATAAACTCCAGGGATTTGGGCTTCAGCAACTAGACAGAAAAGTTATGGCAGAAAGCCCAGTGATCAGTTGTGGGCATGTTCAGTCTAGATGCTTGTTACACTTGTAGATAGAGAAGGTAAATAGGCAACAAGCTGGAAGGAAAATTCCAGGAGCAAGTCATGGGAACAGAGCTGCCACAAAAGCTTTTAAGAGGGGCTGAGCCCAAAGAGCAAGGGAAGTGAGCCACTAGAGAGCAGGGGAGAGGAGCCAGAAAGTAACCTTGTGACTACAGTTTGCAGTGCTCATCCAACCATCCACATGGAAGACAAAGCAAGACAGAATCATGATACAGACATTCCCCAAGCCCCAAACTGGGACAAAGAAATACATGCAGCAGCTCACCAGAGGATCCAGGCATGCCTAATCCCAAACACCCTGGGAGCAAGCCCCAAGTCCTCAAACAACAGTGAGAAAAACACAACAAACTTCAGAAAACCAAACACCCTCCCCACCCCCACCAGGCCAGCAAAGTTGGTTCTGGCTTAGCAAAGTTTGGGGGAGGGACCCTGAAGCCAGGAAAAAGCAGAGCTGAGCAAAGATCTGTGCAGCCCTCAGGCATACTCTGGCCCACACGCCAGAGCCCCTGGGCTGAATGAGCTCATTTTTCTGCTGACTCTGTTCAAGGGTCTGGCTGCACTTCACAGCATCCTCGTGGCCACTGTCCTCTGAAGTCCCAGCTGAGAAAACACAAAGCACAGTTCTGGAGGCCCCGTGGAATAGTCAGCACCATCACCAGCTCAGAAGATCGTGCCTGTATTACACTCCCACACCCAAGGAGGGCAGGAAGTTGACAAGCTGGGGTACACTCTGAGGGAAGAAAAAGTACGAACCCCAACAGTCAGAATACCAGGTGCAGATTTCCCTAAATAAACCCTCGTCACTGGCAGGAGACACTGCATCGTCCTAGAGTGGAGTGGTGGGGTGCGAGGGTGGAGAAGGGAGAAGTGGGAGGGACATTCGAGGAACGGGTGGCGGGCTAACACCAGAAGACATGGAAGGAACATGGTAAGGTGGGAAATTGAACACACTGGTGAGGGGAAGGTCAGCCATACAGGTGGTGGGATTGGTGCTTGAACAATTAATACCTGAAATGACTGTATTATGAACAACTTGGTAAATCAGTATTGAAAAAAAATTTTAAAAAAAAGAAGAAGGGATCAGAGCAATAGTACAGCAGATAAGGTGTTTGTCTTGCAAGTGGCCAACCTGGGTTTGATCCCGGGCATCTGATATGGTCCATGAGCCTACCAAGAGTGATTTCTTTTTTTTTTTCCTTTGGTTTTTCGGTCCACACCCGTTTGATGCTCAGGGGTTACTCCTGGCTATGCGCTCAGAAATCGCCCCTGGCTTGGGGGGACATATGGGATGCGGGGGGGGGGGGGTGATCGAACTGCGGTCCTTCCTTTGCTAGCACTTGCAAGGCAGACACCTTACCTCTAGCGCCACCTCATGGGCCCCCCAAGAGTGATTTCTTTTTTTTTTTTTTTTTATTTTTGGGCCACACCCGGCAGTGCTCAGGGGTCACTCCTGGCTGTCTGCTCAGAAATAGCTCCTGGCAGGCACGAGGGACCCTATGGGACACCGGGATTCGAACCAACCACCTTTGGTCCTTGATCGGCTGCTTGCAAGGCAAACGCCACTGTGCGATCTCTCCGGGTCCCCAAGAGTGGTTTCTAAGCACATTGCCAGAAATAACCCCTGAGCGCCACTGGGTGTGCACCCCCCCAAAAAAGGAAAGAACTGGAACAATGCATAGCTAAGAAATCTTACTTGCTTTGGACTTTATAACAGACACTATGGATAATTTCTGAAGAGGTACGTTGAACTCTAGAATTATATATTATATATGGGGAAATTTTCCAAAAGTGAAGATACATTTCTTTTTTGTGAAGATACATTTAACCCAAACTCCATCTATACCAGAAAACAAGATCTCTGTGGCCTTCAGAGATCTCTGCAAAGCAACCATATTTCCAGGTAAATTCCACAGCCATACACCACGTCAAAGATGCCCCTTTCAGCGTTAGTGTGAAAATGGAGATCTTGAAAACATCTCAAGTTAGTGAGATACTGACCACAAACCAGGGACTATACTTTCAATGGAAGGAAGGCTCAGAGACTAATCATTTAGGAAAGAAAAATGCTACTGAGGTGTAGTGCAAGAGTCAATCCTCGGGACTGGAGAGATAGCATGGAGGTGGGGCATTTGCTTTGCATGCAGAAGAACGGTGGTTCGAATCCGTTATCCCATATAGTCCTCTGTGCCTGCCAGGAGCGATTTCTGAGCTTAGAGCCAAGAGTAACCCCTGTGCGCTGCCCAGTGTGACCCAAAAACAAAACAAAAAAAAAAGTCAATCCTCAAAACTGCTTCACCATAATCCACTTTGGTCAAAATAATTATTAGTATTAATAAATATTAACTGGGGCCAGAGAGACAGCATGGAGGTAAGGCATTTATTTGCCTTGTATCCAGAAGGACGGTGGTTCGAATCCCATTATCCCATATGGTCCCCCCAAGCCTTCCAGGAGCAATTTCTGAGCATAGAGCCAGGAGTATCCCCTGAGCACTGCCAGGTGTGACCCAAAAAGCAAAACAAACAAACAAATAAATAAATAAATAAATAAATAAATAAATAAATAAATAACTGCTCCACCAAAGCTGCAAGTTGAGGGAATTTAGGATAACTGCTAACTAAAATATTAAGATACAACTATACACATATTAGATTTGTCCTAAAAGAGTGACAGAAACAATAGCTGGCAAGAAAGCACAGCAGAAAATCACTCTCCTCTCTGCTGGTGGCCATGCAAAAGGATGCAGCTACTTTGGGAGACAGTTCAGAAGGCCCTCATAAAACCCAGCATAGACATAATCACACACCCAATGACTGTGCCCCCGAGCATTTGCCCAAAGGAGTTGAAAACTCAATGTCCAAACAAAAACCTACACACCAATATTTATAGAAGCTTTATTTATAACTGCCCCAACTAGAAACCACCACACATCCTTCAATAAATAACTAAACTACGCTATCATGGGACATTATTCAGTGGTAAAACAAAATGAGCTACACACACACACACACACACACACACACACACACACACACACACACACACTTACATTGACATACCTAATTTAAGGAAGCCAGTCTGAGATAGCTTCTTACTGGATGAGTCCACCTAGACAACACTCTGGAAAAGGTGAACCCATAGACATGGTGAACAGGTCAGTGGTCATCTGGGGCTTGGGGGAAGGGGTAGCCTGGTAGAGCACAGGGTACTTTAAGTGTACTGTAATGGTGACTATCAAGTGACACCAAGTATTTGCCCAAACTACCGTGATTTATAGCACAAAAAGTAAACTTTAATGTATGCTATTTAAAACATATTCAGTGTCCAGAGAGAGTACAGAGGACAAGGTTCCTGCCTTGCATGAGCCACCCAGGTTGATCCCTAGAACCACACATGGTTCTTCCTGCTCCCTGAGTGCAGAGCCAGGAGTAAACCCTGGACATCAGGTATGGCTGGAAAACTGTGTATGTTATAGTAGAATATATAATATATATAATAATATATTCAATTTATGTGTTCATAGGCCAGATCGCACAAGAGTTAAAACACTTGCCTTGCATCCTACTGACCTGGTTTGATCTCTGGCACAACATACAACCCTTATGCACCACCAAGGGCAGTGGTCAGCAACCTGCTGCTAGAAAGCCACAGGTGGCTCTTTACACTTTTCATTTGGCTCTTCTGTGTGCTGGGCAGTTGCTCCAGGAGTCAGGACTCTGCTCCTAGCCTCTGTCAGTGCGCACCCTGCGTGGCTCTCAAAATAAATTTCAACCATGGTTTTGGCAAGATTGACTCAGTTGAAAAAAAAGGTTGTCAACCACTGACCAAGGGTAACTATTTTTGTGGGGGGTTTGGTTTTTGGGCCACACCTGGCAGCACTAAGGAGTTACTTCTGGCTCTGTGCTCAGAAATCACTCCTGGCAGGCTCAAGAGACCATATGGGATCCCAGGAATCAAACAGAGGTCTGTCCTGGGTCAGCAGCGTGCAAGGCAAATGCACTACCACTGTGCAATCTCTCCGGCCCACTTCTAAGCACAAATAGAGCTCGGAATCACCCGTCTCTGTCCAGTTTAGCCCAATCCCCACCCCAAAATATAAAATAAAATAAAAAATATTCACAGTAGAATGTGAGCACACTACAATGTATAAAATGGGGACTAAGTCTCCTTAAATGGGTTAAGGTGCTGACAAAGGCCCTGCAGAATTGAGGACAGTCCGCAGAGTGATGGTGGAAGAACTAACAGCGCTCTCACTGCAGGTAAGAAGAGGTGCCCCAAGGGGTGCAAGTGAGCAATTCTGATACCATCCATGAGACCGACAATGAGTAACTGGGTGTGGACGGGGAAGCTCCGTTCTTATGTTGGAGAAGGTGGGAAGTGGGGGAAAGACTGCAGTAAGCAGGTGGTGGCATATGAGCCAAACAGCGCTATGAACCTCCACAGAACTCATCACAGAGCCAGTTGGGTAGGGAGGCATTCACAGGAAGGAAACACGGCTCACACAGGCACACTATCTCTGGGACTCCCTCAGCTCCGAGTCTGAATGAGCCCCCTACCAGCAGCAAGCACACTGGGTGCCCAGGTCTGGTTCTTACTCTCCGATAAAGGAAACAGGATCCTGGCCAGGGTTGAGGTGGAATGTGCAGAAATAAATCTGCAGAAAGCCTGTATCCTTTCCTAATGAAAGGTGCTAAAAACAAAAAAGGACAAAGACATGCACACAAAGACGGGAGCAGAGCCAGCTGAGGGGCTCCCACAGCTAAATGGCACAATTAAATAACAAAGGAAAGTGGCAATAGATCCTAAACCAAATATGAAACAAATATCAGGAATCCATACTGATCTGAACAAGTTATTGTTAAAAATCGATAAACAGGACAAAACAGCCATATCTCCTACACGGAACTGTGAACTATTTACGTAGCTCCTCTATCCTCAGGAGAGAGGAGGGGCTGGGAGGACAGCCCTGCTGACTGACACCCTAGCCTAGCGGGTACCAGGATTGCCAAGGAAGAACTGCGTCAAGAATATGCACAGGAAGGAGATGAAAATGGCATTTGACCTCTGCTGTCCTGCTCTCCAAAACCTCCATCCTCCAAATCAAAAAAGAAGAGAAACATCAGAAAAATTGTAACAGAGAGCCCTTCTAGAGAGTATTTGCTCGTTTAATCTTAAAACTGACCACCCAGTGGTCCTCAAACTATGGCCCGCGGGCCACATATTGTATTTGTATCTGTTTTGTTTCTTCACTGCAAAATAAGATAGATGCAGTGTGCATAAGAATTCGTTCATAAGTTTTGTTTTTACTAGAGTCAGACCCTCCAATGGTCTGAGGGACAGTGAACTGGCCCCCTGTTGAAAATGTTTGAGGACCCCTGGCCCAGAACATCAGAAACAAGTCTAAGCAACTGTCAAAGTTGAGACAGACAACAAATACACAGTGATAGGCTGGACGGGATTCTGGGACTGAAAGAAAGGACTTAGGGGGAACTAAGAAAATTTCAAGTATGCTCTTGAGTTGATAGTAATCTATCAATACTGATTGTAACATTTACTATGACAAATGTACCACCTAAGGTAAAAGGGAACATGAGTATAGGTTATACAGGCAGTCTCTGTCTTAGCTTTAAACCTAAAACTGTTCTAAAAAATGTACTCCAAAAAAAATGAACTCAAAAAGAAAGAAAGAAAAAGTATAGAACGGGGGATAAAAGACCAAGATCCAAAAGTCACCAGTATGCTCTGGTGGAATGCAACTTCCTTGGAAAGATGGCCCGTCTGTGCACCTCCAGATTCTACATGTCGCAGGCGAGGCCAAGGACTATCACCTTCCATGGCTGACACGGCTCCCTCAGACCCAGACAGGATGTGTGCCAGCCCGGAGACAGATGGACGCTGTCACTCAGTTCCATTTCTGAATTCTGACAGAGTATCCAGCACAGGACAGAGAATATTCTAGAAGGCAGGTGATTAACTCTGGACACCAAGAAGTACGGTACTTTCTTTGGCCTCTGACAGAACCCCCATTCACTGAGTACTTCCACTGCCCATGATGCTCTCCTCACATCAGTTCAGCACTAGAACTCCCATTTTCCAGCTATAGAAACTAAAGGCGGGGCCGGGCGGTGGCGCTGGAGGTAAGGTGCCTGCCTTGCCTGCGCTAGCCTAGGACGGACCGCGGTTCGATCCCCCGGCGTCCCATATGGTCCCCCAAGAAGCCAGGAGCAACTTCTGAGCGCATAGCCAGGAGTAACCCCTGAGCGTCACCGGGTGTGGCCCAAAAACCAAAAAAAAAAAAAAAAAAAAAGAAACTAAAGGCTGAACGCTTTGTACAAATGCAGGGGCAGCCATCACGAAGGTCAGTCTACCCAGCACCGAGGCTAGGTCCATCTCTCCACGGGCCAAGTTCTGCACCAGACCCCTTGCACAGAGCTGGGACACGGAAGAGCAGCCTGCCTGGTAGTGAGCAAAGCTCACTGATCAAGCAAATGCTTTTGTGAACAGTGCAGATCTCCCAGGGGGAACAACGGATGCTTCCTTCTTGGAGAAAGAGCAGGAGTCATCTTGAGTCTGTGCCCTTGAATCAGAGCCAGGGTCTAAAAGCTTTTACAGAACCACATGCATCACAGTCATCAATATGCCATTAGATCCTGGACATTAATTCCCTAAGAGTATTTCTGAACCTCTGAAAGGATTAACCCTTCACTCTAAAATCCCCAACCCCATCCCACCTCATAAAATCTAGTTCTTCTACTTAAACAAGACACTGATTTTAGTGTGCTGGCTTTGTCAGGGATGCTTGGCCAAAGCTGTTTTGCAAGTGATCCCTTCTTAAACATTAGAAGGGATCTGTTCAGCTTCTGAAAATTCTCTGATGCTCAAGCTTCAAGCTAAAAAAATAAAAAGTGTTGCTCCCCTCCCAGACCTCTGGGTCAACATGGGGTCCGAGTGTTCTACAAGTCACAGACCAAAAAGGAGATCACAGGAACATAAGGGCCTCCCCCAAGAAAACTACACCAGGATTAGGATCACTTACTCTTCCTCCTGCATGGCTCCTAGTGTTCCTCTTCCCACTGAGATTCCTCCCACAAGGTGGCCCACCTCTGGGCCCTACCAATCAATCCCCCAAAATCCCAGCACCCTGTGTTACTTGCCTCCCTGGAGCCACTAAGATCCTGGGCTCTGCTCCTTCCAAACAGCATGCAACTGGTCTTTGTCCGGAGCTGCGCTGCTCTCTGCTGAGGGAGGAAACTGAGCAGTGCCATCCCTCCTACTGACAACAACCCTTTCTATTGTACCCGATGCACAGGGGAGCAGGTCCATCTGCAGTCTGGGACACCCCAACTCTGGAACAACCCTGGGCAAGACTGTCCATTCTGACCTCTCCTCTCAGTGCCTCCCTATGAACAGTCAGCTCTCCAGGGCTGCATGAGTAGTCACTGCAGCCCAGCCAGTGAGTCGATGGCCCCATGCCACTGACACTCCACCACCCTACACATGCCAGGGTTGGCCTCAGTCTCTGATAACAGAGGCTTGAGAGAAAACTGTCACCTCCATTATCTAGACCCCACATTCATAATATAACGCATACTGGCCAAGTGCTTCCTGGGACTAAGCTGACTTGGTATCAAAGAAAAATCATGTGCAATGGCCCTAAAACTGTCCGCTGTGACTGAAGAGCTCACTGGGATGCAGATGCCCAGGCCTCGACGCCTCTCACTCAAAATCTGTATTTTATAAAACCCCAGTGATAATGAGCACATTAAAGTTTGATAGGCCCTGGCCTCGATTCTGGTGACATGAAGTATTTCAGCTCCTACTTCAGATTCAAAGCACCTCCTTTCTGTTCCTACTATTAATAACATGGACACACATCTGGTTAAATGAAGAGATCAAGAGACTGACTTCATGGCATACAAAAGCAAGTACCAGACAAGAAAGTCCGCTGACAAATGTCATAACCAGGCAATTCTATGTCATTTTCTCACCACCTTCCCCAAAGAAGTTTCCCTCTGGTCAAATTTTTCAGAGACAAGTATTGATTTTTTAAAAATAAACATCCAATTCCTGAAATAAGTCCCATGGGAAATGAAGCCATCAAATTAAAGAATGAGCACAGAGACTGACTGGTGTTTTCTGACATCTGAGAGTCCTGGATTCATCCCAGCACCCTCAGCACCTGCCCCCCTCGCCCCACCCACTTCCACCAGGCTGTAGCTTCAGATCTAATCTGCTAAAAGGCACTCCACTCCCATGCCATTTGGGATTTGTGCTAACGGAACCAGCACTTGCTGATTAAGCCAAAACCCTTTCTTCATTCTAGACCATTAACTGCACGCAATGGAGGTGGGGGTGGAGGGGGATGGGAAGGAATGGAGGGACAGTGGGCAGCAGGGATGGGAGGGAAAGTGGGCAATAAGGAACTCTCCCACCCAGCAAGGTGTCAGAACCAAGGGCCAGGAAAGCAACCAGGGGATACAGGCAACCTGAGCTCACCAGGGGTGTGAGCATGGGGAGACAGATACTCCCCGCCAGTCATTGAGCGTGCTCCAGTGGGGATCTGCTGGGGTCACTGCCAACAGAGCAGTGGGCTGCAGCACAGAGGGTGTTTCTTAAACAACCTAAAGGGTTCTGGTACATGTGAACAATGCATTCTAGAAGACAGATGGAGATCCTTCCTGAATTGAGCCTAAGACCCACAGGTGGCACATACACAGGTGGCCCATCAAGCAATGGTCTGGCACCTGCAGCTGTTCTTTGCACCTCTTCCACCTCTAAGTGGTCTAAATCCATTTATCTAAGACTAAGTCAATATTTCCTACCTGCCACCTGAACAGTAAACCTTTTTCTGTATCTATGAGCTAAGAATGGTTTTCATAGTTTTAAGACAGAGGAGAAAGAATGTAAGATGAGATATAATGTATTTACACAACCTAACATATTTACTATCTGGACCTTTACAGAAAACTCTGCAGACTCCTGTATTGAGGCAACTAGTTACCCAAAGAGGGTCCATATCGGTAGGCACCTTCTCTGCCAACTTCACAAGAAAACTCTCAAGTGTCCTGAAAAGTGAAGGAGGTGGAAATGAATGCTCGGTCACCAAAAAAGTCTCCTTTAAGCAGTTTATTTATTAATTGATTGGGTGTTTTTGGGTCACACCCGGCGATGCTCAGGGGTTACTCCTGGCTCTATGCTCAGGGTTGCTCCTTGCAAACTCAGGGGATCATATGGGATGCCAGGAATTGAACTGGGTCCATCCCGGGTCGGCTGCATGCAAGGCAAATGCCCTACTGCTATGCTATCTCTCTGCCCCCTGTCACTGCACTCACTGCAATACCGTGCAGGAGCAGAGCAGGCTCTGCAGGGTGAGCACAGGCTCCCATGTATCTGAATGAGTCAGGCGGGCATCCTTGGCTATGCCTGACCAAGTACCCCCACAACTACCATGGGTAGCATCTGTCAGAGGCACCCAGGGTGGGCTTGTGGCAGAAGCAATTGTGGGACTAAGAAGAAGGAGTCTTAAGGGGGCCCACATGAGCATCTCCCACAGGGAAGCTGGGGTGCTTGGCTGATCATGGAGAAGGATCACATGAGAATGAGTCATGCTTAAGAAGCAAAATCTAGAACACACATCATAGCAGCAATGAGCCTTCCAACAACACCCTCCATCCGTGCTCCCTACCCACCCACCAGGACGTCCCTGGCAGAGTCAAGTCTCAGTTCACCAAAGCTTGGCAGTTTTCCTCAGAGGCCCCATGGAGGCTGGTTGGCAAGTACTGAACGGGCCCCCAGAAAGCCAGGCAAAGCAGCCTTTGGTTGTTTCCCAATCAGTTGGCATAATGCCTCCGGCAACCAGAACCCCATGTTGTATGCCTGCACTATATCACATCCCTCTGTAGGTCATTTGGCTCGCAAAATTGATTTAGGAGAGATTATTCAATTCCATTTTACATTTCCATTCTGGATTTTGGCCAGCAGCAACTTCTGTTCTTCCAGAGGTCAGGAAGCTCTGGACAAGGCTATCTCCTGCTGCTGTAAACGGAACTCTTATTCCCTTTATGAATTTCCTGTCAATCTTCAGATGACTTCCCATGCGCCTGCCCTTCATTTAGACAGTGTTTTATGTCTCATGTCTCCCTCCTTCCCATATCCGATTACCACCTCAGCAGACGGCTCCCCCTCAGAGCACTTCTGGGCGCCGGGCAAAGGGAGCAGCAACGCTGACCGCAGCACACACAGGCAGGAACATCCTGCAGTGACCAAGTTCCTGCTGATGCTCCTATCACCACAGGCCCCGGCTGTTTTCTTCAGGGCAACACACACCAGATATTGCTCCCTCTTCTCATCCACTCTGCTCTGACTGTCCTTGACTCCTCCCAGCCACCAACTACTCCATGTTGCTATTTCCCAGCATCTGACACCCAGCACCTGTCAGCTCGGTTCCCCCTAGGTGGAGCGATCCATCAGCTGCTGTCTTCTCCATGACTCCTGCTACCAGAGAGCCCAGCCCCGGCCGCCGGTCTGGTCACTCTGAAACCCTGTACATCCCTTGAAACATACAGCAACCCTGGACCTGTCTCCTCCATGGCCCAGTCCCTCTCACCCATGGCTCATGAACAGAAGCCTGTTCCTCTTCCCTCCAAGGTGTTGTCCAAAGGGGCCCTCAGACCTCCCACCTCCCAGCCTAGGTTTGGAGAGCACCCTGACACTGCCCCCACCTTTCCAGGCTACTATGCCTCTCCTTTTGACCTCAGAACATCGTTGTGAGCTCTAACCCAACCACCTCACACTCCCCTCCAAAAACAAATCACCACCCTTCCCTACACTAACAGTGACCACCTAGCAGGTTCTCCTCCCTCAGATCAGGCAGAGTCATGCCAATAACACTGCACAAAAGCCTCTACTGGCTCCCGCTTGGCACAGATTCCCACTGGCCTCTGATGCCCAACCAGACCCACCCTGCCTATCTTCTCCCACTGTGCACTCTGCTCTGGCCACACTAGCTCTCCTGCCATCCTGGGAATTAATTATTACACTCTACCCCTCCCTTGGGAAAGTTTTCCCAGGCGGCCTTGCAAATCCTAGGTCCTTCACCTGTTCCCAACCTGCACTGAGACTCCCCTGCTCAGCAAGGTCTGGCCCTCAAGAGGGCAGCCACACACATACCCCAAACCACACAAGCTCTATCTCAGCATGCCCAGGCTGCCCTATCACCAGCCCTGCCTGTTGTGGCTCTCTCCAGACAAGAAGAAAGCTTCCTGGGCGGGGATCTCTATCTCTTCACTGAACCATATCAGCATCAAAGGAGGCCTCGCACTTGGTACCCCATAAATTTGAACTTAAAAGCTACTGGCCTCAAAAGCCTGTGTTTTCTGGAAAGCACAGTGAAGGGCAGAGCAAAATGAGTTCCAACTCTGACTGTGCAGAGTGTCTAAGGAACTGCAAGGAGCTGATGTGGTTCAACCAAGGCAGCTGGGACGAAGGGCAGTCAGGAGAGGCAGAGGCCAGGACTGGTGACACTCCCTGCACAGCCTCCTACAGGATGAGGGATGAGGGGAAACTTGGAGCATCTGGGACAGTGGCACAACAATATCAAATCAATGTTTTCATTTAACTTTGACTCTGGGATCATGTTAGATTCACAAACAAATGTAGAAATGCTAGAGATAATGCGCACACCCTTAACCTTGTTTCTTCTGAGAGACATCTTGCAAAAACCATAAAACAAAGTCACCACCAGAATACTGACACTGACCCCGCCAAGACTCAGAATGCTTCCATCTCTCATTTGAGGGAATAGGAACCCTCATTTCCCTTTTATAGCACAGCCTTCCACCTCCCTCCCTACCCCTTTTTAACGACTGGTAGGCACTACTCACTGCTCTGCTCTCACTTCTAGAGCCATCTCATTTCAAGAATGCTACTTAGGGCCCAGAGAGATAGCACAGTGGCGTTTGCCTTGCAAGCAGCCGATCCAGGACCAAAGGTGGTTGGTTCGAATCCCGGTGTCCCATAGGGTCCCCCGTGCCTGCCAGGAGCTATTTCTGAGCAGACAGCCAGGAGTAACCCCTGAGCACCGCCGGGTGTGGCCCAAAAACCAAAAAAAAAAAAAAAAAAAAAAAAAATGCTACTTAAGTGAAATCATACTGTGCGTAACCTTTGAGGACTAACTTTCTCACTTAGCCTAATGCTAGAGATCCACCTGGAAATTCAAGCTGGAGATGCATCCACTGCTGTGCTTTCCTTCGTATTGCTGAGTGCAATTTCGTGGCAAGCACGCATCAGTTTGCCTAACCTTCCATCCACTGAAGAAAATCAGAGTTGTTTTCAGCTTTAGTATAAATATATATATATGCATATATATAATATATATAACATTTGGGGGGGGGCCACATCTGGCAGCACTGTGCCAGGAAATTACTCTTGGCAGGCTTGGGGATCCTATGGGATGCCAGCGATAGAACCCAGGTTGACCATGTGCAAGGCAAAGGCCCAGCCCCACTTTTGAGTGAACACAGTTCTCACATCTGGTATAAGTTCTCATGAACTTCTACTACTAGAGTTGTGTAGTAAGCACAAGTTTAGGTCTTTAGGACCCTGCTGTTTTCCAAGTGGATGCCAGGAATAACAACTTCAGCTCCTCCACATCCTCACCATCACTGGCCCCTAACAATGTTTTATATTAAATTTTTTATTTTAAACACCATGGTTTATAGTTGTTCATAATTCAATCATTTCTGGTATTCAATGTCCCACACCAATTCCATCACCCACGTAACATTCCCTCAATCAATAGCCCAAGTTTCCCAACCTCCTCAAAGTGGTTTCATACCCTTTGGCAGGTATAAATAATTTGCTTAATATTGCCTGGTATGTACAATAAAATGATAATGAAATTATCAAAAAAAAAACGTAATTAAAAGAAAATTTGTGAAAATTGTTATGGGATCATTATGTCATTATCTGAAGGTTTACTAAGCTATTTACTGCTTGTTGGTGTCCTGTTGATTTTATTTGTTGTACTTATGTGGCTTCTATAATAATTTGACATCTAATTTAGTACAGTCTTACTGGGAAGTCAATATTAAAATTCTGGAGGTACTGTTGGTCACAAGGTCAGGACTTCAAAGATGTGTGGAACTGGAGAGTTTATATGGCGACCTACTTGTCAGGACTTCAGGAAGAACAGAGGCTGGCATACATGGAGTTTCTATGATTAGGAGTCAACAGAGAATAGTGAAGAAGCAGTGAAGTTGGGCCATTGACATGGGAGCAGTTGTAATGTGGGTCTACGTGTGCAGCTGCTAGGGCTTCAACAAGGTGGGGAATTTGCCCTGCCCCCTCCCCCAGTACTTACATTTTATACTAGCCATTCTGATAGAGGTTCTGTGTGTCTCACGTGACTTTGATTTGTATTTACTGAAGGGCTAATAATATTAATGTATGTGCTTCTGTTTCGTTTCCTTTTTTTTTTTTTTTTTTTGGGGGGGGGGTCACACCCAGCAGCGCTCAGGAGTTATTCCTGGCTCTACCTTCAGAAATTGCTCCTGGCAGGCTCGGGAACCATATGGGATGCCGGGGATTCGAACCACCATCCTTCTGCACGGAAGGCAAACGCCTTACACCTCCATGCTATCTCTCCGGTCCCTCTGTGTCATTTCTATCTCCTCCTAAAAATATGTCTCTTTGATAGCACAGCGGCGTTTGCCTTGCAAGCAGCCGATCCAGGACCTAAGGTGGTTGGTCCGAATCCCGGTGTCCCATATGGTCCCCCGTGCCTACCAGGAGCTATTTCTGAGCAGACAGCCAGGAGTAACCCTTGAGTACCATCGGGTGTGGCCCAAAAACAAAACAAAACTATATATATATATATGTCTCTTTAAGTGTTCTGCAGCTTCTAGATAAACTGTTTGTCTTTACTTTTGAGTTTTAGTACTTCTATATATTATAAATATACTTTCATATATCCAACAATCAGCATCTTCTCAAGTAAGAGATTTCCAAATAATTTCCAGTCCATGGTTTGTTTTTACAACCTCTTGACAAGTTATTTTGCATAGAAAAAGCTTTAATTTTGATGAAATCCAATGAGTCCATTTTATGCTTAGGGATATTAGCTAACACATCCAAGAAAGGTTTATCTCATGTTTTTCCTAAAACATGAAAAATTCTCCTTGTTTTTCTAAACACTGTCCTTGCCAGAAAATAGCTTTAGTTTATTATTTATTTTGAGTTAATTCATGTATAAAGTTTAAAACTTATACTGAGGTTCATTTTTTAAGTAGATTGAGGCTCAGGTGTTGGAAAGGGAATTCTACTGAATTGCTTTTTCAATTTTCAAATCACTTGAGAAAATAATTTCTCAAAAATCATGTGAATGTCTTTTTGTGGTTCACTATACTATTTTCCCATCCTGTTCCACGGGTCTTTCTGTCTGTCTTCTGACAATATTGATCCCTCCCATCTAATTGTTCTTTTTCTTTCTTTTTTTTTTTTTCTTTTTCTTTTCTTTTTTTTTTTTTTTGGTTTCTGGGTCACACACAGCAGCGGTCAGGGGTTACTCCTGGCTATACGCTCAGAAATCCCATATGGCCTGGGGGACCATATGGGATGCCGGGATTCAAACCACCATCCTTCTGCATGCAAGGCAAACGCCCTATCTCCATGCTAACTCTTAGCTCCCCCTTTATTTTATTTATTTATTTATATTTTTGGGGGGTTTTGTGTCACACCCAGCAGCGATCAGGTTCTTTTTCAAAATAATTTTGACTACTCTACTACCTTCATTTTCCATGTTTATCTTAAAATAAGTTTGTCTATATCTACAAAAACATTTGCTATTGTTTTAATAGAATTGCATTAAAACTGCATAGGAGTGATGTACATGGAACTTGCATTGCATACTGCTGAGCTGGGTTCAATTCCTGACAAATCAAATGGTTCCCAAGCCCACCAGGAATAATCTGAGCACAGAGCACCAGGAGTAAGCCCTGAGCACTACCGGATGTGGCCCCAAAATAAACAAAACCCTGCTTAATAATCTGGGGAGAACTGATATTTTTACTTGTATGTTAAATTTTCTAACTATAAACCTGAGTTTTAGGTGAGTTACTACCTAACTTCACCTCTAATTGAGGTCAGTGAGCCTTTCTTTCTTAATGTTCACTGAGAGACCAGAAAAGCAGGTAAGGCACTTGCCTTGCATGAGATTACTCAGGTTTGATTCCTGCTATCTATGGTCACCCAATTTTCTCTAGGTGTGATCCTGAGTACAAAGAGAATTATGAGTAAAGCCGTAGCACCACTGGCTATGGCCCCAAAACCCAAAAATAAGAATAATAATGATCTGCTAAGGATCTGCTTTGTATTAGCACAGCCAAGTATGGGGTTATCAAGGAATTAGGACTTGTGGGAAAGACATAAACATCATATACTGGACTCTAAAAAGCGATCATAAACAAATGTAAGTAATACCACCATAAATAGCAAGTTCTATATAGGATGCTAAATCATAGCAGTATCCTCCAAGAATGTCTTGTTTTGCAAATGGGGTGAGGGAGGATAAAATGACTGATTTCCGATACTGGGCAAAAGCTACTCAAATCTATGATAAGGATAATCCCTATATCTGCCCTGACTTTCTTAATAAAAATAACTTCCCAGATAGCATGGCAAGGAGGCAGTTCAGGAGAATACCACAGCAACTGAGTTGGTGAGACACCAGTGCTCGAGCAGGCTGAGTGAGGCAGAGGTTACAAAGAGGTTGTGAAAATATTCTAAAAGGGATTCATAAAAAGTGAGTTCCAATGTTATTTTTCATTTTATCTTTAGTTAAAGAAATTGTGGTTTACAATATTAAAGGTAGTTAAGTTTTAGGCATATGATATTTTTTTTTTTGGTTTTTTTTTTTTTTTTTTGGTTTTTGGGCCACACCCAGTAACGCTCAGGGGTTACTCCTGGCTATGCGCTCAGAAGTTGCTCCTGGCTTGGGGGACCATATGGGCAACCGGGGGATGGAACCGCGGTCTGTCCAAGGCTAGCGCAGGCAAGGCAGGCACCTTACCTTTAGCGCCACCGCCCGGCCCCGGCATATGATATTTTAACACCAATCCCACCACCAGTGTCAAAGAGTTTCGAAATTCTTCATGGGTCCCCTTGTGACCATTTCTTTTTTTTTTTTTTTTTTTTTTTTGGTTTTTGGGTCACACCCGGTAACGCTCAGGGGTTACTCCTGGCTATGCGCTCAGAAGTTGCTCCTGGCTTGGGGGACCATATGGGCAACCGGGGGATGGAACCGCGGTCTGTCCAAGGCTAGCGCAGGCAAGGCAGGCACCTTACCTTTAGCGCCACCGCCCGGCCCCGGCATATGATATTTTAACACCAATCCCACCACCAGTGTCAAAGAGTTTCGAAATTCTTCATGGGTCCCCTTGTGACCATTTCTTTTTTTTTTTTTTTTTTTTTTTTTGGTTTTTGGGTCACACCCGGTAACGCTCAGGGGTTACTCCTGGCTATGAGCTCAGAAGTTGCTCCTGGCTTGGGGGACCATATGGGACGCCGGGGGATCGAACTGTGGTCCGTCCAAGGCTAGCGCAGGCAAGGCAGGCACCTTACCTCTTGCGCCACTGCCCGGCCCCCCTTGTGACCATTTCTTTTTTTTTTTTTTTTTTTTTTTTGGTTTTTGGGTCACACCTGGCAGTGCTCAGGGGTTATTCCTGGCTCCAGGCTCAGAAATTGCTCCTGGCAGGCACAGGGGACCATATGGGGCGCCGGGATTCGAACCGATGACCTCCTGCATGAAAGGCAAACGCCTTACCTCCATGCTATCTCTCCGGCCCCCCTTGTGACCATTTCTAAGAAACATCTGAAACTCAATGTGGAGCGGCAAGAACCGACGAGTCTTAAACTGATCGATCTCCATCACCCAAAAAAACAAAGGTTTGGAAAAGTTTAGAGTTCTAAACAGGCAATATGACAAGTACCAGCTGGACCAAGGCAATAAACAGAAAAGATGGAAGAGCTGAAGCTCAGTACGGCTAAACTAGCTCAAGACACTCTACATCCAACCTCAAAAGCTCAAACTAAAACCTTTTAAACTCAGGGCCAGAGTGATAGGACAGTGGTAGGGCATTTGCCTTGCACAATGTCAACCCGGGACAGACCTGGGTTCGATCCCCAGAATCCCATATGGTCCCCGACTGCCAGGAGCAACAGACTTCTGAGCACAGAGCCAGGAGTAACCCCTGGGTGCCACCAGGTGTGGCCCAAAAAACAAAACAAAACCTTTGAAACTCAGTAACAGGAATGACAGTACAGTGGGTAGATAATCTACTATGCACATGACTGACTCAGATTCCATCTCATATGGTCCCTCACACCCCACCAAGGGTGATACCTAAGAATAGAGCCCAGAGACAACCCTGACCGCTGGGTGTGGCCCAAACACCAAAATAATTTCTTCAAGCTGAAAGAAAATATCCCCAAATACAAGCATAGCTACAAGGAAGAGTGAAGAATGCCAGAAAGGGTAACTGTATGAACAAATATTTAAAATAAACTCCTGATACCATAGATACTATGGTGCTTGATTTATACTACACATACAAGTAAAAAAAAATATATGACTATATCCAAATAGTGTAAAATTTAGTATGTAATTAGAATATCTTAGTGTCAGAAATGGGCTAAGCTCTTGCTGGTGTTGGAGAATTGCTTTGTGGTGTGGGAAAAAACAGACTTTATTGGTGATCAGGAAAACATTTATTGAAAGATTAAAACTAGAATGAGATATGACCACACAATCTTTTGAAAGGCAAACATGAAAACACTTGAAATGAGCGAGTTTAAGGAAAATGTGAAGCAACTGAATTTTCATGCACTCTACATTATAACACAAACTGTTTAAACCACTTTGAAAAACCATTTTATACTAATCCTCTGAAACAAAATTCTACTTTTGGGTATTTCTACCAGGAAATTATTTCTTTTTTTTTTTTTTTTTTGGTTTTTGGGCCACACCCGGTGACGCTCAGGGGTTACTCCTGGCTATGAGCTCAGAAGTCACTCCTGGCTTGGGGGACCATATGGGACCCCGGGGGGATCGAACCTCGGTCCGTCCAAGGCTAGCGTAGGCAAGGCAGGCAACTGACCTCTAGCGCCACTGCCCAGCCCCAGGAAATTATCTCTTGAGATCGACAAAGAAACCTACAAAAAAAGTCAGAAGTTTTATTCAGAGAAGTCATTTTTTTTTTTTGTTTTTTGTTTTTCGGCCACACCCGGCGGTGCTCAGAGGTTACTCCTGGCTGTCTGCTCAGAAATAGCTCCTGGCAGGCACGGGGGACCATATGGGACACCGGGATTCGAACCAACCACCTTTGGTCCTGGATCGGCTGCTTGCAAGGCAAGCTATCTCTCGGGGCCCGGAAGTCTTATTCTTAATGGTCCAAGCACCATTGTGGAATATACTTAACTTAAATCAACCTGTGGTACATATTTAAATTGGATTAGCACACAGCCATTAAAAAATATTCTTCCTATCTTTTTAGAATTCCTATTCTGGCAAAAGGTTACTTAAAGCATTCTATTAACTTTATTTTTTTTTCTTTTTTGAATTTTCACTTATCACACTAAGCATTTTGGGGGGAACCACACCCAGTTGTACTCAAAGATTACTCCTGGTTCTATGCTCAGAGATCTCCTGGCAGGATTCAAATAGGAGGTGCCGGGAATCAAACCTAGATAAGCTGAATGAAAGGCAAGTGCTCTACCAACTGTACTATAATTCAGCCAAACACTAAACACTGAAAAATCAACAAAGAATTGTTCCCTACTATGATATCTTATTAGAAAATAGAGAAAAAAACATGTAGCTACTGATTGGGACAGAAACAATAGTAGAGAGAGTGAGTGTGTTTGCCTTGCATGAAGCTGACCCAGGTTCAATCCCTGGATCCCACATGGTTCCCCCCTCATGCCTACCAAGAGTAATCCCTGAGTGCAAAGCCTCTGAGCATGTCAGGTGTGGCACTCCACAAAAAATTTTTTAACCACAGATCATTTTTTAACCCAATGTGCACAAACTCCAGGGAATCTCCTACATTCAACCACAGAAGGAAAGCACTCAGACTGAGACACAGAGGTCACCGTGCACAAGACATTGGGAGCCACCTTACTTGGACACTCCCATATACAGGTTCGTAAGCATCTCAGCCTGTCTTCTTACCTAAGTCTTTACTAACAATAAAGTTTCACTAGCAACAAAATGGAAGTCTGATCACAGAAAAATTCTGGTTCTCCTCACTGCACACAGAGTCCACAGCTCCATAACCAGCCCAAGATCAAGAGCTCCAGGATCAAGCTGAAATGCCACCATATCCAGGAGCCTGCCTTTCCGAAGAGCTGTCTTTTGCTCTTCTCCCATTACTACTGAGCTGCTGGCACTTTAGGAAGCAGGAGACACGGTGGTGAACCGCTACCACCCTGATCATCTATCTGTTCCCTAGGGTGCGACCGTGGCTGCTCACCTCTATTTATTTCCTCAACAATCTCCGGGATGGGGCTTTTCAATAACCAATACATATCTCCAAGCCCAGCCTGGAGAGACTTTGAGGAGGAGAAGGTAAAGGCCAGAGCTCATCTGGTGATCAAGGATCAGCCTACAACACAGGAAAAGAAAGAGCAACCTGAGGGCTCCGGTCGGAGGCAGTGACAGTATTAGCTCTGGTGAAGCTCTGGGCCTGGAATGCAGAGCCAAAAGGCTAATGATTAGCTCATTGCTGAAATGCTGGCAAGCACGCTGGTGCTTGGCCCCGTCCCAAAGGAATGTGATGTGAACATTACAGGCCATTAAGCTGACTCAGAGAACAAATGACTAAGTTTCCAATAATCAAGACGATCTTGGCTTGACCATCCTTCACTCTGATGTAACCTGAGGTTAATGCGTCGTGAGGGATGATTCCAGTCCAACCCAGTGGAGGAGCCCCTGACGAGGAGTTAGTGTTCTTAGCCAGTCTTGCTCACAGCAGGGGTGTGGGGGGGAATGACAACGACGACATTTTATTGTCTTTCTAATGTACTACCAGCCATTCAGAATCCTTTGTGAACCATCTCCTGGAATATCAGGCTATCAAACAGGTAATTCAGTTCCTAAGAGCTGTGCTATTTAAAGGCCCGCTAGCTCCTTTACGTCACCTGTCACAGCCCTGCGTTTTACATAGCGACTCAAAAAGACGACCCACCAAAGGAGGGCCAGAAAGATGTCAGAGAAACGGAGCAGGTGTTGGTTACCTAGTCCACACCACTGGGAACCTCGGAGAAGTCGGTCCTCAGACAGAAGTGGCACCCAAATGACCTGAAGGTTCACAGTTCGTGAGTTTCCCACATTTTCACTGTTCTTTCATTCTGGAGCCCTTGTTGGGACTGACTCTCAAAAGCAAAGGGGAAGATGACGTTAAGTAACCCAGATCCCATGCACCCAGATATCCTACCACACACCTCTCCTGCCTGCCGATCACTAGCGATCTCACTCACTGACACAGCTGAACAAGAGATGACTACAGACTTTAGGAACTTGGCATTACCAATAGCCTAAAGTCTAGTACTTTATGATGCACATTCCTGCTCTTTTTGTTTGGTTTTTGGGTCACCCCGGCAGCACTCGGGGGTTACTCCTGGCTCTGTGCTAAGAAATCTCTCCTGGCAGGCTCAGGGGACCATATGGGATGCCGGGATTCAAACCACCACCTTTCCTGGGTTGGCTGTGTGCAAGGCAAAAGGCCTAACACTGTGCTATCTCTCAATTTCCAATGCTGTCACTTTTTAAAAAATATATTGTAGGGGGCCGGAGAGATAGCATGGAGGTAAGGTGTTTGCCTTGCAATCAGAAGGTCAGTAGTTCAAATCCCGGCACCCCATATGGTCCCCCAAGCCTGCCAGAAGCGATTTCTGAGCGTAGAGTCAGGAGGAACCCCTGAGCGCAGCCAGGTGTGATGCAAAAAAAAAAAAAAAAAAAAAAACTTAAATTGGTTTCTTTTTTTTTTGGGGGGGGGGGTCACACCCAGTGGTGCTCAGGGGTTACTCCTGGCCGTCTGCTTAGAAATAGCTCCTGGCAGGCACGGGGGACCATATGGGACACCGGGATTCGAACCAACCACCTTTGGTCCTGGATCGACTGCTTGCAAGGCAAACGCCGCTGTGCTATCTCTCCGGGCCCTTAAGTTGGTTTCTAATGTTGTCCTAAGAACGGAAAAGAAAATGCACCTGATCAGAATTCCTACTCAGCTCCAAGTCCCCCCACCACCACCACCATCATCAAGACTCTGCCTGGAAAGGAGCAAAGGCAGGCAAGACATAACAGAGGAACGGGTGGCTCTACCTACAGTGACCATTCCTGGCATATCTCCCTGCTGCAAGAGGCACAGGGAAGTCGGCTTTTGAGCCCAAGGCATGAAGGTAAATTTTTTTCAGGGCTCTCACTCCCAATTCCTTCAAACACCAGCACTGATCTCTAGTCTCCTCTGTCTCTGTCTCTCAGCATCTGGGCAATAGAGAGCTAGTCCTGATAACTTTCTCTCCCTCAGAAAGTACTAGGGGAGGGCCCGGAGAGATAGCACAGCAGCGTTTGCCTTGCAAGCAGCCAATCCAGGACCAAAGGTGGTTGGTTCGAATCCTGGTGTCCCATATGGTCCCCCGTGCCTGCCAGGAGCTATTTCTGAGCAGACAGCCAAGAGTGACCCCTGAGCACTGCCGGGTGTGGCCCAAAAACCAAAAAAAAAAAAAAAGTACTAGGGGAAAAAAAGAAAGTACTGGGAGAGACCAGATCAGAAAAATAAATCTATGATACCTTTGGTCTCCTTAACCCTTAGCATACTTCAACATATCTGAATTATGGTGGCCACTGATTATGTTATAGAATGAACAGATCATTTGTGCAAGACCTCCCAAAAGAGATCAGAACCACCAGCAGAACTTTGTCTTTTTTTTGGTGGGGGAGTCACACCCGGCAGCGCTCAGGGGTTACTCCTGGCTGTACCTTCAGAAATCACTCCTGGCAGACTCGGGGGACCATATGGGATGCCGGGATTCAAACCACCGATCTTCTGATTGCAAGGCAAACGCCTTACCTCCATGCTATCTCTCCAGCCCCAAGAACTTTGTCTTAAAAATTAAATCGGGGGGGGGGGGCCCCCGAAAAGATAGCATAGAGGTAAGGCGTTTGGCTTGCACGCTGAAGGACAGTGGTTCGAATTCTGGCATCCCATATGGTCCCCAGAGCCTGCCAGGAGCGATTTCTGAGCGTAGAGCCATGAGTAACCCTTGAGCACTGCTGTGTGTGACCCAAAAATAAAAAAAAAAATTAAATCTGGGGCCAGAGAGATAGCTTGGAGGTGGGGCGTTTGCCTTGCATACAGATGGACGGTGGTTGGAATCCCGGCATCTTATGAGGTCCCCCGAGCCTGCCAGGAGCGATTTCCGAGCATACAGCCAGGAATAACCGCTGAGCATTTTTGTAACCCAAAAACCAAAACAAAAAAATTTAATCTGTTAGGAACACAGAGTAAGGTGCTTCCCTTGTACATAGCCAACCTGGGTTTGATCATGGCATCCCTTACGGTCCCCTGAGCACCACCAGGAGGAGTAATTCCCGAGTGCAATGCCAAGAGTAACACCTCCACCGACACACAAAAATAAATCTGTCATCAATTTCTAAATTTAATGAAGAAGAAATTAATCCTCCATAATTTCAGTCTTTCATCGGTCTTTCCTATCGTTCACTTAGAAACAAACCAACCAACCCCTTGGTCTTCACTTGAATCGTGGGTATGGGTATGGGAGCATCAATCCCCACTGTGTATCTCTCAGGTTCATATCAAAACCACCTGTTTCTTTTTTTAAAAAAGCAGTTTATTGGGCCCGGAGAGATAGCACAGCGGCATTTGCCTTGCAAGCAGCCGATCCAGGACCAAAGGTGGTTGGTTCGAATCCCGGTGTCCCATATGGTCCCCTGTGCCTGCCAGGAGCCATTTCTGAGCAGATAGCCAGGAGTAATCCCTGAGCACAGCCGGGTTGGCCCAAAAACCAAAAAAAAAAAAGCCAGTTTATTAATTAATTTATTAATTGTTTGGTTTGGGGGCCAGGCCCGGCAATACTCAGGGGTTATTCTTGGCTCTGTGCTCAGAAATTGCTCCTGGCAAGCTTTGGGGACCATCTGGGATGCCAAGAATCAAACCAAGTCTGTCCCAAGTCAGCCACATGCAAGGCAAATGCCTTACCGCTTTGCTATCTCTCTGGCCCCAAAACCACCTATTTCTACTCAAGCACCACTGGAGCCTGGGGCACACAGGGGTTCTCAAACTTTCTGCACTTGATAAACTTTCTTTTCCTCAAATTACTTGAAGTAGCTTCTATCATTTGATACTGTAACTGAACAAAGACATATTTAACAATTTGTTTAGTAATATTTATTAAGTAATAGGTTCATTTAATAATAATAAAAACAGGGCCGTTCGCTTTGCATGCAGCCAACCTGGGAGGGATCTGGTTCAATTCCCGGCATCCCATAAGTCCCCCAGCCTGCCAGGGGCAGTTTCTGAGTGCAGAAACCAGAAAGGTTTTTTTTAAGTGATAATAATAACAAAAATAATAAACATCTTTTTGAAAATGGCTATATTTTCCCAAAACAAAAACAAATAATCAAGAATTTCTGGAACTCTCTGATGTCAGAATATTTTTTTTTTTTTTTTGGTTTTTGGGCCACACCCGGTGACGCTCAGGGGTTACTCCTGGCTATGAGCTCAGAAGTCGCTCCTGGCTTGGGGGACCATATGGGACGCCGGGGGATCGAACCGAGGTCCGTCCTAGGCTAGCGCAGGTAAGGCAGGCACCTTACCTTTAGCGCCACCGCCCGGCCCCTGATGTCAGAATATTAATAATAGAAGGCAGCTGGGTTCTTGTCTGAATATCTGTACTTATCAGCAATTATGTGTTGTTTGGCTTCGAGTGTGTGCTAGAACCATCCGCATACAGATCTGTGGCCAGGAGCAGGTGTGTGCTTAGGTTCCTGAAAGAGTTAAGGCTTGGCTGCTTTGATTCATCTAACCCAGGCAAACTGCCATGCCCTCAAGGTAAGTTGCAACATTGAACGTGAAACCCTGTCAAACTTTTGTTTGTCTTATGTTTTTGTTTTTGGGTCATAAAAACTGTGCTAATGGGGCCAGAGAGGTGGTGCTGGAGGGCAAGTGCCTTATCCACTCGTACTATCTCACTAGCCCCAAGAAACTTTGAACATTACAACACACCATCTATCAATCTTGTACCCAGAACAAGATTTGGCCAAGTGTTACTGTCATAACATCAAGCACCTATCACTGAAAACTGGTCCTGGGCTACAGCAGCTCTCTCCAACATGAATACATTTCAATATACACCATCCAATAATCTCATTTACTAACATCACTACTGAGTTATTTGAAACATCCTCAAGTACTAAGTTGTCGTGCTCACCATGGCAGACACAAATTTTCTAAATTCTAGCTCTTGACTAAAAATTCAAATATCATCACTTTTAGAAAATACAGGTTCTTATTTTCTTTGAAGTGACAAGCTCACTTAGTTCAATTTCAGGCACTGTCTGACAAAAACACAAGTCTGAATAACCACGCTGTGTCTGTCAGTTATTCCTTAAAGCATAAACAGTATTCCAGAAGAGGAGAAGCAGTTCTTTAAAATTTAAAAAGGCACGCTGGGGCCGGGAAGGTGGCGCTAGAGGTAAGGTGTCTGCCTTACAAGCGCTAGCCAAGGAACGGACAGCGGTTCAATCCCCCGGCGTCCCATATGGTCCCCCCAAGCCAGGGGCGATTTCTGAGCACATAGCCAGGAGTAACCCCTGAGCGTCAAACGGGTGTGGCCCAAAAACCAAAAAAAAAAAAAAAAAAGGCACGAGCACTTTTCCTCAAAACACTTATAACTCCACCTGATGATAAGTACATATCATACGAACAATTTTGTTAAAGAGATATGCTCAAGGGTCAAGATTTTTTTTTGTTTTGTTTTTGGGTCACTCCCGGCAGTACTCAGGGGTTACTCCTGGCTCTAAGCTTAGGAATCGCCCCCAGCAGGCCTGGGGGACCATATGAGATGCTGGCATCCACCATCCTTCTGGTCTAAGGTAAATGCCCTACTGCTGTGCTATCTCTCCAGCCCCAAGGGTCAAGATTTAATGCAATAAATTCCTATGCTTCATCAGAAAGTTTTTAAATTATGTTGACATTTTTTGTTTTGTTTTTGTTTGGAAGCCACACCCAGAAATGCTTTGGGCTACTCCTAGCTTGGTGCTTTAGGGGATCATGTGGTACCAGGGATGAAACCTGGGCCTCCCACATCAAACCCAGTACTCCAGCCTGAGTTTTTTCAGATGAGTGCTGGCAAAGCAGAATACCTTGGCTATTAGTTTAGAACCCAGCCTTGTAGCTTGTGCTTTGGCACATGGCTTTTGTGCCCTCAACTCAGAGTCAGCATAAGGAAGGAAATGTCTCAGTACCATTTTAACAATGGCTTTAGCCTCACCAACACCCTAACAGGGATCTGAAAAATCCCAATTGGCCTTCACCGGAGAAGCCACACACCTCTCTCCCCCAAAACCAGAGCCCAGTCCTCATCGAAGCTCATAATGAGACCCATGCCCTGCCCTCTCAGGTGGAATTTAATCCTCTACTTGGTAAGATTACTCTCAACTCTCTTCCAGTTCAACAGTCCAATCCAGATCTTTGCCTAATGAGGGTGGCAAACAATAGCTGTGGGGTCTCCCTTAGCAATGCTCATGGTGACACCCAGTTGAGCCTGGGTCTGTATATAGAGTAAGTCTGCCTGATCATGGGGTGACACAGAACGGACAGGCAGAGGGAGAATCACACCTCTGCACCCAAAGGAAAACTGATGGTGTCTGAGTCACCACGATGCATGCTCACCCAACTGACTGAACATCCGACAGGAAAGGAGGTCTGACATCAGGCTATCCTCAGTAAGTCCAAGACAGGAGGGGGTCTCACCTTAGCCACAGACTATTCTCCATCTAAAAGGATCCCAAGAAACCCTACTGCAGAGTAGAGGGCAATGCAGATGGTCCAGGACACTCATGTTCTCTTGGGAGAAGATATAGAGCTACTGAACAGAAGCAGAAATAGGGGGTGTAATGACAGTACAGTGGCCAGGGTGATTTCTTGCAAGCCTCCTGGCCAGGTTTGATTCATGGCATTCCATATGATCCCCACAACCTCACTAAGAGTGATTCCTAAGCACAGAGCCAATAGTAAGCCCTGAGTACTGCCAGGTGTGGGGAGGAGAGAGACAGAGAAGAGAGAGAAACAGAGAGGTCTTCAAGGTGCCAACTTAGGCAGGGAAGGGAAGGGGCAGGCTGGAAGCCAGTTGTATGAGTCAGATCGATCCTTGCAGGGTCAGTGTCCTAAATATCATTGCCATGTCCTCACTAAAAGCATCAATGACACCTTCTTTCAATAGCAGCCTTCATGATAACCTCTGGATAATACACAAGCTTGAAGAGACCGATAAACCCAAACCTTCTGCTGCCTACGTAGATCAAAAGAAATATAGCTACCTCAAGATGAGACATTTCTCAGTATGCAAAATAATCTGCCTCATCATTATCTATTTAATTAATGATGTCATTAACCAAATCTTTAAAACTCAACATCAGCTGAATGAAAAGGAGTCATGGAAAACAACAGCAAAAAAAAATAAGGTACAATTCTAAAACCATGTGTTCAAAATCCCCATAGAAACAAACTCCCAGTCTGGAACATGTAAGTAATAGAGAAGATTGCTCTGTCCTGTGATATATATATAAACAAAACTGCTCTCTCTGACTAGCAGTATCACTTAGGACTGTTTCTTTCTGCTTAAGGATAATTGTGAGCAGAGCTCAAAATGCTCTGGAGAAGCACCCAACTCAATAAAGACTCACAGAGAGACACTAGGCCTCTTCTTTCTGTGGGGTTGTAAATTTCCTAGGTTTGCTTTGAGTACATTACAGAAGGGCAGACTTAGTGGGCACATAAATTATTTATTCCCAAAGTACTTCAGGATAAAATAATAATGCTTGAATCAACCCAGAGATCTTTACGAATGAGCATGTTCTTATGCCAATCATCTTATTTTGCGCCCACTAGGGCCCCTTGAGAAATCCAGTCCAGAAACTCACATCCTCCTTCTTCAAAGCAGAAGTAATGCAGAATGAGGGACAGACTCAACTACCAAAGGGGAAAGAAGGGCATCCCTGTGAGAATCCTACATCACTGCAGTTTGCCTTGAAAACCAGTTTCTTCATTGATTTTATCTTATTTAGCCCCGCTTATTCCAAAGAAACTGAAATGTCTCATTTTTCCTACAAGAAACCAGAAAAGGATTGGAACTACCATACAAATTGCATGTCACATACCTGTATGACTGCCTAAGAAATGGCCACACATGCACAGCTGCACTTCCAAGTGGTAGCGAAATAGAAAATGAGTCAAATAATTCCCAAAGAAAAAATTTGAGGTCAGAAACTTTCCTCATTCCAACCCTCTGTCATAAAATAGACATTTTAATAGAAATGACTTAGAACAGAAGCGGATCTTTCAAGAGGAATGATGCTACAATAATAGTTTCCTTAGGCAGCTAAACAAGAGGAAACTCCATTTTCATCCTCAAGAAGCATTTAGTGCCAGTGCTCTGGAGAGTCCCTGAAGGCCAACCCTACACCTCATTCTCTGAAAAAGGAAAAAGACGTGCCAGCAAGCTGGGTGACTGCTATCTGTTCTGCTTAATCAGACACAGAAACAAGCCTAGGCAAAAATTCGAGAGCTGGGAAACATCTAGAAAGTCCAAACATATAGAGCTTGCCTAACGGGAAAAGCTAACCCTTCTGCAGTCAAATGTTATACCTCTGAGCTATGCCCCCTTGGCTTACCCTTCTGCATCCCAAAACTAAGATGCAAGTTTCTTAAGATGCAAAGACCCACAAAGATTTCTCAATTAAAGAGTGGGCTAGCTTTGCACAGAGCAGAGAACCACTCTAATCCCATTATTTTCAGGTACCTTCAATAAAAAGAGAGATGCAGGCATGAGAAAGCTAAGATTCATGAAGTAAGGCTGGAGCAGCGTGACTAGGAGAAAACTAAGTGTGATCCCTGGCACAGAGAACTATCTTGTTTTGTTTTGTTTTGTTTTTTGTTTTTTTGGGGGGTCACACCTGGCTGGGCTCAGGGGTTACTCCTGGCTCTATGCTCAGAAATCGCTCCTGGCAGGCTCAGGGGACCATATGGGATGCCGGGATTCGAACCACTGACGTTCTGCATGAAAGGCAAATGCCTTACCTCTATGCTATCTTTCTGGCCCCAGGGAACTATCTTAAGAATATATCAGAAGCTACTAGAACAGGGTCTCAAACTCAATTTACCTGGGGGCCGCAGGAGGCAAAGTCGGGGTGATCCTTGAGTCAAAGTCAGTAGTAAGCCTTGACCATTGGGGGATGTGACCCAAACAACTAAAACAAAACAAAAAAAGATTCCTCTAGGGCAGGGCCACAAAATGTTGTATGGAGGGCCAGAAACGGCCCGAGGGCTGCGAGTTTGAGACCCCTGTCTAGAATTTGGAAGTAATATCAAAGAAACATGAGCCAAAAATAAAGTCCGTGTCTGTCCAAACTCCCCAGGACCCCAAATTTCCAAAGACTGAAGCAAGCCATGAAATCTACATAACCCTCACTCCCAAAAAAGACTTTCTCCCCAGGTCACAGGCCCAGCCAGGAGTTCTAAAGAACAATAACCAGGGCAGGAGATGAAAGAATTAGAGCAGGCTACCTGGGCTCAGTATGGACCAAGAGTACACCAGAACAGAAAACTAACTCCAGACCACAAAACACCAGACCCATTCTCTGCCAGCTAACACAGGGACCCCTACTTCCTTGCTAAATGCAGCTGTAGTATTACAATAGTCTAACCTTAATACATAAGATTTATTAGAAACTCAATCAGAAAATAGCTCCTGTAAACTGAATGCTCCCCACTTTGTTGGAATCTTCCAAAAATCATCCAACCCGAGTATCAATCCTTAGATTACGTTCTTTTTCTTTTAACTTCTCAGTTTAGTCATTCAATGTTATAACACCCAGGCCTTCACCAGTGTACAGCACTATGGTGGGCAGTCTAAATTTCTTTCTAACAGCCCCTTATCTGATATCCCGAGGTTCCCTATGCCTGGCCCCTCCATTTTATCTCAGGTGTTAGGTGAGTTCCTAGTGACCTCTTCTCAGCAGTCATCAGTGGCAGAAGTTTCCATAAGAGCTGCCTACAAGGTGTCACATCTTCCTGACTTCCCCTTGAAAATAGAAAATTACATAAATTATCAATCATCTTGTCTCATCTTCCCTGTACAGTTTGAACAGTAGATAACCTGTATGCTAGTTCAGTGACTTTAAGAATCACTTCGAGAATAGACAATATCCCTGAGGAGATGAGGAGATCCCAACAGTAAAAGGTGTATCCAGATATTTCCAAGAAAGGATGGAGGCAAACAGATGTGTAAGGACTACCCTAGCCAATCTCAGACTTGCAGAGGGGGGACATGTGGCCAGATACCACCACAGATGTATGCAAGTAGGGTGTAGGTCAGGTACAAGCCAGCATGGAATAGCAAGAGAATGTCCTCCACATTAAGCTCCCCTATCAGGCTGCCAGACTAAAAGCATGTTGTGGCCCTGGGGGACAATGCCAACCTAGATGATGGCAGGATCACAACCGCATGGATCTAGACACAACCACCAGAGGAGAGTTGATCACTAGTGAGGAACATCCACAGTGAGCTCATGCATGAAAGAGAAGGACATTTTCTATGCACATTTGGGGATTTTATCCCAATGCTTGATATTACCCTGAAGTAAGGTGCTAGGACCAAAAAGTAACAGCATGAATCAGCTTCTAAGAAATCAGCCCTCAACTGGTGTTAGAACCACAAAGGACAAAACCCTAAAGGTGGAGAAGTCCCAGCCTTCCCCAGCACTGCAGTCTTGTTCTTATCTCATTTGTCTCAGGCCTACTCTGTAAGTAAGGCGCTCCTAAAACAGTAGAAAAACTAAATAACCTTAGAGATCATTAAAACATCTCCAAAAGTGACAATCATCCTAGTTCTCAAAGTAGTCCTCAAAATATTCTGCAAATAAATGTCTAGCACGCACAAAGAAATAAGAAAGCATAAGCAAGAAATGGTAGAAATCACAGGAAGAAAAAAAAAAGATCCACAAAGACATGAAAAGTTAAATTACCCAATATACACTATTCCAAAAGCAATACTTACCAAAAATACCATTTAAAGAATGTATAGTATAAGAGTAAGATATAAAAACAACTTAAGTGTCCATGGACAGAGAACTAGATAAAAAAAGATGATATACATACACAATAGAATACTATACAACTATCTTCTACAAAATTAAATCTTGTCATGTGTAACAATATAGATGTAAGTAGACGTTATGCTAAGTGGAATAAGTCAGAAGGAGAAAGACACGTATTACATGATTTTACTCATGTGTGGAGTATCTTCTAAAAAGCAAATAAGCAAGCAAAACAAAATAAACCACCACGAAACCCGAATTAGGGTTACCAGAGAGGAAAAAGGATGTAGAACAGACTGGGGGAAGGTGGAGGTTGACTGGTTCGTGATGGATGCTAGCTAGTCTTTTGATGGATGGTGGATAGTATACGTCATGTATAGCTTTCCAATGAGAGGCTAAATATCTAAAACTTGTATACAGTATTATAAATGCATATCTCCCTAAAAGTAGGTAAAAGACTTTAATCGGCATATCTTTAAAGAAGATATGGCCAACAAACACATAAAAACATACTCATTATTGCTAACCAAAAAGGAAATGTTAATCATTTCATTTCCACCAAGATGACAAATAACAAAGAAACATAAAATAACAAGTGTTGACAACACTATGAAGAAAAATAAAATCTATTACTTGTAATTGTTGAAAACATAACTAGGGCCCGGAGAGATAGCATAGCGGCGTTTGCCTTGCAAGCAGCTGATCCAGGACCTAAGGTGGCCCATATGGTCGGTCCTCTGTGCCTGCCAGGAGCTATTTCTTTTTTTTTGGTTTTTGGGCCACACCCAGTGGTGCTCAGGGGTTCCTCCTGGCTGTCTGCTCAGAAACAGCTCCTGGCAGGCACGGGGGACCATATGGGACACCGGGATTCAAACCAACCACCTTTGGTCCTGGATCGGCTGCTTGCAAGGCAAACACCGCTGTGCTATCTCTCCGGGCCCCCAGGAGCTATTTCTGAGCAGATAGCCAGGAGTAACCCCTGAGCACCGCCAGGTGTAGCCAAAATCCAAAAAAAGAAAAAGAAAACGTAACTAAAAGATTATAACTTGGGGCCGGGCGGTGGCGCTGGAGGTAAGGTGCCTGCCTTGCCTGCGCTAGCCTAGGACGGACCGTGGTTCGATCCCCCGGCGTCCCATATGGTCCCCCAAGAAGCCAGGAGCAACTTCTGAGCGCATAGCCAGGAGTAACCCCTGAGCGTCACAGGGTGTGGCCCAAAAACCAAAAAAAAAAAAAAAGTAACACACTGGGGCCAGAGTGGTAGCACAGTGGTAGGGCATTTTCCTTGCACAACACTGACCTGGGGAGACCCAGGTTTGATTCCCAGCTCCCATATGGTCCCCAAAGCCTGCCAGGGGTGATTTCTGAGTGCAGAGCCAGAAATAACCTGAGTGCTATCGGATGTGGCCCAATCCCCACCCCCCCACCCCCCCCCACCCCCACCCCCGCCAAAAAGTAACATATTTTGGGCTAGTACAGAGGGTGGAGCTCTTGTTTTGCACACAGCTGACCAGGGTTCAATCCCCAGCATCCCACCTAGGCACCGCCAGGAATAATTTCTTTATTTTTGTTGTTTTTTTGTTTTTAGGTCACACCTGGCTGTGCTCAGGGATTACTCCTGGCTCTATGCTCAGAAATCGCTCGTGGCAGGCTCAGGGGACCATATGGGATGCTGGGATTCAAACCACCGACCTTCTGTACGCAAGGCAAACGCCTTACCTCCATGCTATCCCTCCAGCCCCAGGAATAATTTCTGAGTGCAGAACCAGGAATAACCCCTGAGTACTTTAGGGAAGGGGTCCTCAAACTTTTTAAACAGGGGGCCAGTTCACTGTTCCTCAGACCAGTGGAGGGTCTGACTCTAGTAAAAACAAAACTTATGAACGAATTCTTATGCACACTGCATATATCTTATTTTGCAATGAAGAAACAAAACAGATACAAATACAATATGTGGCCGGCGGGCCATCATTTGAGGACCACTGCTCTAAGTAATACCAGGATGGAGAGCTGGTCATTCACCCAAGATTGTGTAAGCACCCAAGAAAAATCTGAGAGGGTTATGGATAAGCACCCTCAGCCAACTTTCAAGATCTGCACAAACAGGAAATAAAAACTAAGAGAGAGTACTGAATTGCCCGGTTTCATCAGGAAGCATGTCCCAAGAAAGGCCGTTGCAAAATGACTAGATTTAGGGGTTGGCATCGGAGAAAAAGTCCATGTAGTCATAGCTAACTAAGCAGAAACTAAAGTGAAAACACGTGACGAATAATGGAGACTGCAGACCCTGTTCAGAAAAATCATTAAACACACCAACTGTAAGTAGAAGTACCAAAAATGGCAGAGGAAAGGAGAGAATCAGGTTTTCAGAGTTGTCACATATTGTTAGATGAAATGTTCGGTTATTGACAATCATTGAGACTTATAAAGAAAAAAGTGTAGCTCAGACCTGGCGGGTAGAGGCCGGGCTTAGGGATGATCGATCCACATAAACAGTTCTCGAGGAAGTCCTAACATTGGACTAAAAAGAAAAGGAAATGGGGCCAGAGATATAGTGCAGCAAGTGGGGCACTTGTCTTGCAAGCAGTCAGTCCAGGTTTGATCCCTGGCGTCCCATATGGGACATATGCCATCTCTCCGGCCCCGAGGGAGATAGAATTTAACATACAGAATACACTGAATAGTGAGGTGCTTCAAATCAAATGGTGTAATACAATTAAATCATTATTTATAAGGAATTATATCATCTTATACCTAAAAGTAAAAGAGCTCCGCAACTTAATAAATTAAGTTTTCCTCTCAAACTAGAGAACAGCTACTACAAAGGAAAATTATGGGCTAATTTTACTTAAGAACGTCAACACAAAAATCTTGAAGAAAACATTAGTCATGGAAATATTATAACAAGAAGCTAGTATTGGGCCAGAGAGATAGCATGGAGGTAGGGCATTTGCTTGCATGCAGAAGGGCAGTGATTCGAATCCCGGCATCCAATATGGTCCCCCGAGCCTGCCAGGACCAATTTCTGAGCATAGAGCCAGGAGTGACCCCTGAGCGCTGCTGGATGTGACCCAAGAACCAAAAAAAAGAAAGAAAAGAACAAGCTAGTATAAACAAACAGTGCTTTTCAGTGGTTATCTGTGGGTGAGAAAAAAATTACATTCTTACTGTTTTTGATGCTAATCTTTATTGTAGAAATTTTCTAAATAAGGACTCATTTTATGGATCAGGAATATTTCATTATTAATATTCTGCTGCTTTCTAATCTTTATGAAGTCAACTAATTAATGGTGAGAAGGCACAAGGGCCAGCTCAAAGTGATCATTTCATCCGAGTATTAGCAAAGCTCTAAGGAAGGCCGTATGTGTCTTAGTGCCTGTGTTTGATTATGAACAAAGGATAAATAGAAGAATTTACAAAGATAGGAATGTGATAATAGCAATCTTTGGGCTTTTTGCCCAGACATTAAGGGAGCGATCTCATACACAAATGTGTCTATAAATAGAATCCATACTGCACTTTAATGAATAATTTAAAAGCACTTTGCAAACAGGGTTAAGAAAACAGGAACCTAAATCCTCAAAAATCAATAGTTCTGTCCTATTCCAACCTGGTGACTTACAGAAACAACCCTTTGAGCTTTATATTATTTGTTAGAAACCTTGGGAGATGAATAGTTAAATATAAAAGGTCTTAAAACGGGCCCGGAGAGATAGCACAGCGGTGTTTGCCTTGCAAGCAGCCGATCCAGGACCAAAGGTGGTTGGTTCGAATCCCGGTGTCCCATATGGTCCCCTGAGCCTGCCAGGAGCTATTTCTGAGCAGACAGCCAGGAGTAACCCCTGAGCACCGCCGGGTGTGACCCAAAAAACCAAAAAAAAAAAAAAAAAAAAGGTCTTAAAACATCCACAAGCTTTGACCTATATTATCCTTCAGAAACCGTCAGTAATATACACCATTTCCTCTTTTCTTTTATTAAGGCACCAAGGTTTACAAAGTTATTCACAGTTGAGTTTCAGTCATGCAATGTTCCAGCACAAATATCACAAGTGTCAACTTACCTCCACTAATATCCCCAAGTTCCCTGCCACGTACCAACCTGCCTGCCTCCGTAACAGGCACATTTTCAAGTTTGGTCGTGGTGGCTAGGTGTAGGTAGGGCGTTTGCCTTGTGTGTGGGCAACCCGGGTTCAATCCCTGGCATCCCATAAGGTCCCCTGAGAACCCCTAGTAACGATTCCTGAGCACAGAGCCAGGCAAAACCCAAGTATCAGTTGGAGTGGCAAAAAAAGTGTGTTGCTGTAGTCTAGATTTCATGCCTTCAGTACTGCTGGTTCTGTTGTTTAGATATATACATGTATCGCACCTCTATGCCACCAATGTGCCAAGGCACCTGACCAATGCCCCCGTTGCTTCCCATCATCTCTTCTTACTTCCTCCCTCAATCTCTTTTTTCTCTTGTTCTTCCTACACTCGAGTCAAATCCACCCTTGAATTCTCTCATCCTATTATTCTATATAACACAGATAAGGGAGATCACCAGTGATTGCCCTTATTCTTCTGATTTACTTCACATCTGCCAGTTCCATCCAAATTGCAGTGAATGGCATGATTCCATGTGACTTGCAGACAATAACTGTAGAGAACATTTATCAAAGCTTTATCTATGACAGAAGATATTTTGATGGATCATAAATACCCAGCTATGAGAAAGTGGGAAAGTCCATATTCTCTCTTGAAAATGTATATACCTCTCCTTTTCTCTCCAGTCACATTTCTCTAAGCAACTTTCTTTCAAGAAAGCTATCTTACTTCATGTGGCTGGAGAGACAGTACAGCAGGTAAAGTGTTTGCCTTGCACATGGCTGACCAGAGTTCAGTCCCTGACACCACATAATGTTCTCTGAGCCTGTCAATAGTAATCCCTAAGCAGAGTCAAGAGAAGCCCCGAGACCACCAGGCATGGCACAAAAAATAAAACCTAAAAAGTAAAAAAAAATTAAAAAATTAAAATCATGTTTTATAAAGATATACAATATAAGGAAATGCTAACTAGATAAGAGAAAGAGAAAAAAAGCTTATAAATGATATTAAAGAATGAATCCCAACTAAATATAAAAGTAAAAGCACTGTGGTTCTTTTTTTTTTTTTTTTTTTTAATTTTGGGCCATTCTCAGCGATGCTCAGGGGTGACTCCTGGCTCTGAATTCAGAAATAGCTCCTGGCAGGCTCAGGGGACAATATGGGATGCTGAGGATTGAACCCAGGTCCATCCCAGGTGGATCGCAAGACAAATGCCCCTACCACTTCACTATCGCTCCGGCCCAACTGGCGGTCCTTTTATGGTAAAATTATGGATAATGCATTATTTGGTCCTATTCTATTTTCTGCTTGCTCCAACTTTCCTACAAAAAAAAAAAATTGTGGGGCCGGGAAGGTGGCGCTAGAGGTAAGGTGTCTGCCTTACAAGCGCTAGCCAAGGAACGGACCGCGGTTCGATCCCCAGGCGTCCCATATGGTCCCCCCAAGCCAGGGGCGATTTCTGAGCACATAGCCAGGAGTAACCCCTGAGCGTCAAACGGGTGGGGCCCAAAAACCAAAAAAAAAAAAAAAAATTGTAATTTTTATAAATTAATATATTTTTATAAATAAAAAGGCTTTAAAATATTTTGGGGGTTTTTGGGCCACACCTGGAGGCACTCAGGGGTTACTCCTGGCTCCGTGCTCAGAAATCGCTCCTGGCAGGCCTGGGGGACCATATAGGATGCCGGGATTCGAACCACCATCCTTCTGCATGCAAGGCAAATGCCCTACCTCCATGCTATCTCTCCGGCCCCATTGATCAGCAAAATCTTCAACTCAGGTGTCGAGTTTCTTCCTTTTAACTCTGTATGGGGAGACTAGACATAATGAGTTTCCATCATGGTCCTATTTTTGTGGATCAACTCACAACTCATAGTCCCAAATAAACTGCTCTCTGAACTACTGAAGCAGGAAAGTATTTCAAGAAAAAAAGGAAGAGTTTTCTATGGTGAAAGCTAGAGCAAAATTTTTCAGCAAGATGCATACCAGTCTTTAATGCTGGTTAAGATCTGGACCAATGCGAACTAATCTCAAAAAGGAGACTTTTCTTCTGTAATCATGTGGGGGGGGAGGAGAGGGAGAGAGAGAGAGAGAGAGAGAGAGAGAGAGAGAGAGAGAGAGAGAGAGAGACGAATCACCAAGGTCGGTTCTGAAAAGAGCAATAGAACGTTCATAACAAGTAAAACCCAATATGCTTTTTAACTTCACATTATAGTTGGTCCCTTGATGAATACCACATTTGCAAAATCTGCAAACAAGACTTGGAGGGGAACACAGTATGAAATTTTGACTAACACTGAAGTACTGACATAAATAGCTTACACACTAATATCTAATAACATTCAGTTGTCCTAAATTCATAAATGGAAGATTCCACCTTCCTGTCCCATATGAAATTAAGTTCCATCAAAGTAAGTCATATGAAATTATGAGTAACCCCATATGAAATTAAGTCAAAGTAACAATTCAGTCAAAGTTTGGGGCCGGTGAGGTGGCGCTAGAGGTAAGGTGTCTGCCTTGCAAGCGCTAGCCAAGGAAGGACCGAGGTTCGATCCCCCGGTGTCCCATATGGTCCCCCCAAGCCAGGGGCAATTTCTGAGTGCTTAGCCAGGAGTAATCCCTGAGCATCAAACAGGTGTGGCCGAAAAAGAAAAAAATTCAGTCAAAGTAACTCCTCTATCCAATGAAATGTAAGCAATTATAAGACTAACAAACTTTCTAAAGCTATTAATTGTTGGTGCAAGAATCCCCACCCCATGTTCTTTAAAGGCCTAGATACATAGCACATAAGTAATTTTGACAAACTTCTAAGAAACAGAAATTGCTTACTCTCAGAAACCCTTATAGAGGTGTGGAAGCGCCACCTTGATATCCATCAGAATACAGATATTACAAGGTGATTATTGTTCAACACATCTTATAAGCCTATACACCAAAATACCAAACAAAATACCATACTGAATTCAATGATAAGTTTTAATATATTACATCATGACCAAGAAAAATCCCTAGAAATCGATGATGGTTGACAATTAAAAGATAGTGTCCATGATAACTTACTTGGGAGAGTGCCCGCCTTGAAGGAGTGAGCCCTCAAGTTTGATCTCTGGCACCAACTCACATGCCAAGTGCAATACAGGCAACACTGGTGTTTAGGATCTCCAGGGCATCATGACCAAGAGTGAGACCTCTGGGGGCCGGGCGGTGGCGCTAGAGGTAAGGTGCCTGCCTGCCTTGCCTGCGCTAGCCTAGGACGGACCGCGGTTCGATCCCCCAGCATCCCATATGGTCCCCCAAGCCAGGAGCAACTTCTGAGCGCATAGCCAGGAGTAACCTCTGAGCATCACTGGGTGTGGCCCAAAAACCAAAAAAAAAAAAAAAAAAGAGTGAGACCTCTGGAAATACAGCTAAGCATGTGAGGACTACAACCTCTAAGTGTGCACACTGCCCCTCTAAGTGAGTACTGCAACCGAGGAAGCAACCCCAGTTATTACAGCAATAAAAGGAAAAAGAGGGAGAATGTACATGGTCAGAGAGACAGCTCAACGAACTGCACACATGCCTGGCATTGACAAGGCACAATTGGACCCTAGGCAACAGACAGTGTCCAGAGCACCAAGGGCAGCCCTCTTGACCTCCAGAAAAAAAAAAAAAAAAAGGCATAATAAAATTAAAGTCAAAGGGCCGGGAAAGTAGCGCTAGAGGTAGCAAGCAATAGTGTAGGACGGACCGCGGTTCGATCCCCCGGTGTCCCATATGGTCCTCCCAAGCCAGGGGCGATTTCTAAGCACATAGCCAGGAGTAAACCCTGAGCGTCAAACAGGTGTGGCCCAAAAACCAAAAAAAAAAAAAACTAAAGTCAAAGATTAAAATATTTATGTCAGACACAACTCAAAGGAAAAAAATAAAATCACCTGAATAAATACAGAAAACATGTGATACATTTCAAGACTTGGGGGCCAGAGGGCTAGTACAATAGGTAGCATGAGGGGCCGGGCGGTGGCGCTAAAGGTAAGGTGCCTGCCTTGCCTGCGCTAGCCTTGGACGGACCGCGGTTCGATCCCCCGGTGTCCCATATGGTCCCCCGAGCCAGGAGCAACTTCTGAGCGCATAGCCAGGAGTAACCCCTGAGCGTTACCGGGTGTGGCCCAAAAAACCAAAAAAAAAAAAAAAAAAAAAATAGGTAGCATGTTTGCTTTTCTTGCAGACAACCTGAGTTTTATCCTTGGCACCAAATATGGTTCCCCAAGCCCACCAGGAATGATTCCTGAGTGTGGAACCATGAAGAAGCCCTAAGTATCACCAAGTGTGGCCCAAAAACAAAAAAAAAAATCAAAACATTAATTTTTTAGTATTGTACTAAAAGTATTAGATTAATAGAATCTAAATTTTAGATTGTACTAAAACTATCAACAAAACTATTGCACTAAAAAACTAATAATAAACTAAGTACTAAAAACATCTTTAGCCTAATAAAAGGAATATATAAAAAGTAAAAAAATTAAATAAACTTTAATGAAAGGCTTTCAACGAGTTTCTTTTAAGGTTAAAGCTGGGTTTAGATAAATACTACAAGAAGTTAGGTACTTGCTTTGCATACAACTAGTTTGCCATAACCCTGACTTAATTCCCAGCACCACATATGGTCAGTCTGCTGTATAGAGGAAGCCTCATCCCCCAACCCTGGGGGGCTTGTGGAATGTGAGTCTGGAAGCAACGGCAACACAGGAAATAATCCACACAGGTTAGGGAGATAACACAGGCTCAGGAACTTCTACCACAAGCTCTCTACCAGCAGGCAAAAGGGCATCAGCAGAAAGGCAAAACGGAAGCAGTATCTCTAACCTGAAGTCTTTGTCGGGAAGAACAGGACCACCCCACAGGCAGAGAATGGTCAGGGGCCAATCCGAGGTTCTTCCCATCCAGGTGGGAGAAGCACTTGTAAAGAAGAAATGTTCTGATCAGCTTGGGAACCAGTTACTCCAACACCCTGAGCACTGCCAGGAGTCTGTCCTGAGCAGAAATAGTACCTGAAAACTGGGTATGGCCCAAATAACAAAAACAAAACAAAAAAAAAAATTAAATCCTAAATAATAAAGTAAAAACAGGGCCCGGAGAGATAGCACAGCGGCGTTTGCCTTGCAAGCAGCCGATCCAAGACCAAAGGTGGTTGGTTCGAATCCCGGTGTCCCATATGGTCCCCCGTGCCTGCCAGGAGCTATTTCTGAGCAGACAGCCAGGAGTCACCCCTGAGCACCGCCGCATGTGGCCCAAAAACCAAAAAATAAATAAATAAAATAAAGTAAAAACAACATAAGGATAACTTTATCACAATTTCTGAGCAATCTGTCTAGTAGTCCAAACAAAGGGGAAAGACAAAGTAAGTAATTTAGATAAATATTACAAAGGGGGGCCAGAGAAATAGCATGAAGGTAGGGCATTTGCCTTGCATGCAGAAGGACAGTGATTCAAAACCCGGCATCCCAAATGGTCCCCTGAACCTGCCAGGAGTGATTTCTAAGTGTAGAGCCAGGAGAAACCCCTGAGCGCTACCGGATGTGACCCAACCCCCCAAAATAAAATATTACAAAGGAAGAAATTATCATCATTCACATGGATAAATCAGAAATTTAGTCATGCATGTGTTTCAAAGACAGCTTTGCAAGGGCCAGAGTGATAGCATGGTGGGTAGGGCATTTGCCTTGCATATGACCAACCAGCATTCAATCCCCAGCATCCCATAGGCTCCCTCGAGCCTGCTTAGAGTGATTTCTGAGCACAGAGTCAGGAGTAACTCCTTAGTGCTGGCGGGTATGGACCAAAAACCAATAACCAAAAAACAGAAAAATAAAATAAAATAAAATAAAATAAAATAAAATAAAATAAAACAAAACAAAACAAAACATGGAACTGGAGAGATGGCATGGAGGTGCGGTGTTTGCCTTGCATGCAGAAGGACAGTGGTTCGAATCCCGGCATCCCATAAGGTCCTCCGAGCCTGCCAGGAGCGATTTCTGAGCGTAGAGCAAGAAGTAACCCCTGAGTGCTGCCGGGTGTGACAAACAAAAAACAAACAAATAAACAAAAAAAACGCATAATAGCCCTCTTCAAGCATTTCCAAAAGTGTCCCTCAGGCAAAAAGTCAAGAGTAAGCCTTAAACACCACTGGATGTGGCCAAAAAATAATAATAATACTAAATAAAATAAAATTAAAAAATTAAAAAAGAGGGCTATGGGCCCGGTAAGATAGCATGGAGGTAGGGTGTTTGCCTTGCATGCAGAAGGAGGCTGGTTTGAATTCGACATCCCAAATGTGCTGTCCGCTGTGACCCAAACCCCCCCCCAAAAAAAAGGAGGGCTATAACAAGGAATGTATTCAAGAGTACTCATAGTGCATAAGAAAAAGACAAACCTAATCGTTAAAATAAACATCTGTTCAACAAAACAGCATTTTTAAAAGATTAAAACACAGAACACAAATAGAATCCAGGATATTTTTTTTTTAATTTAAAGATATAAATAGCCATCCAGATAACAAACAGAAAAATAGTTTAAGAATTCCACTTATGGGCCCGGAGAGATAGCACAGCGGTGTTTGCCTTGCAAGCAGCCGATCCAGGACCAAAGGTGGTTGGTTCGAATCCCGGTGTCCCATATGGTCCCCCGTGCCTGCCAGGAGCTATTTCTGAGCAGACAGCCAGGAGTAACCCCTGAGCACCGCCGGGTGTGGCCCAAAAACCAAAAAAAAAAAAAAAAAAAAGAATTCCACTTATGAAACTGTTCGGTATGGTCATGGTGGACCCCAACATTGTTAGGAAGGCATAGAGAAAAAAAAAAAATTTTTGACAGCCATTAAAACCATTAAAGGCCTGAGTCAGAATGATAGTACAGTGGGGTGGGGAACATATGTGAATGACCTGGGTTCAATTACTGGCACCTCATTTGGTCTCCCAAGCCTGCTGGAAGTAATTCCTGATCAGAGCCCAGAGTAAACCCTGAGCACCACAAAGTGTATCCAAAAACAAAAGAAAAAAAGAAAAAAAATTAAAAAACAAAGACTCTGAAAGATGTTTAGAAAAGGGGCCGGAGAGACAGCACAGCGGTGTTTGCCTTGCAAGCAGTCGACCCAGGACCTAAGGTGGTTGGTTCGAATCCCAGTGTCCCATATGCTCCCCATGCCTGCCAGGAGCTATTTCTGAGCAGATAACCAGGAGTAACCCCTGAGCACCACCGGGTGTGGCCCTAAAACAAAAAACAAAAAAAAAAAAAAAAATATATATATATATATATATATGTTTTTAAAAAATCTTTAGAAATGACTTTGACGGGGCCGAAGAGATAGCACAGTGGCATTTGCCTTGCAAACAGCCAATCCAGGAATCCCAGCTGGTTCGAATCCCAGTGTCTCATATGGTCCCCTGTGCCTGCCAGAGCAGATAGCCAGGGGTAACCCCTGAGCACAGCTGGGTGTGGCCCAAAAACCAAAAAAAAGAAATGATTTTGACAATAGTATAAGGGTACAATTGTACCATCCTACAATTTTACTGATAGACATATGCCGGACTGACTCCACCAGCACAGAGGAAAGATGCATCAATGGGACATGGAATAATAAGTGGAGACTGAACAAGATGCACAAGACCCCAAGTGAAAATCAGGCCAACTGGGACCGGAGAGATAGCATGGAGGTAAGACGTTTGCCTTGCATGCAGAAGACGGTGGTTCAAATCCCAGCATCCCATACAGTCCCCCAAGCCTGCCAGGAGCAATGTCTGAGTATAGAGCCAGGAGTGACTCCTGAGCGCTGCTGGGTGTGATCCAAAAACCGAAAGAAAAGAAAGAAGAAAGGAAGAGAGGAAGGGAGGGAGGAAGGAAGGGAGGGAAGGAGGGAGGAAGGAAGGGAAGGAGGGAGGGAGGGAAGGAGGGAAGGAAGGAGGGAGGGAGGGAGGAAGGGAAGGAGGGAAGGAGAGAGGGAGGGAGGGAGGGAGGGAGGGAGGGAGGGAGGGAGGGAGGGAGGGAGGGAGGGAAAATCAGGTCAAGGGGCCGGGGCGGTGGCGCTAGAAGTAAGGTATCTGCCTTGCCAGTGCTAGCCTAGGACGGACCACGGTTCGATCCCCCGGTGTTCCATATGGTCCCCCAAGCCAGGAGTGACTTCTGAGTGCATAGCCAGGAGTAACCCCTGAGCGTCACCGGGTGTGGCCCAAAAACCAAAAAAAAAAAAAAAAGTCAGGTCAAGTATCACAATATCAAATGCCTATATTTCCAAGAGGTAAAAGTGGGGGCTTGGGGGATCAAAACCAGCTTACACTGGAGGCATCCTCCTTCAAACAGGAGCAGGAATATTTTACCTTCTCAAGACAACCTCATTGTGTTATTTCCCCCTTAAATTTCACAAGCTAAAAACTTCCTAAAGGTAAGATTCAACTATCAGTTTTCTGTGGCTGCTACAAAAATCATCACAAATTTTGTAACTGAAAACAACACAAAAAGATTATACCATAGTTCTGAAGGTTAGAAATCAGACACAGATCTCACAGAGCTAGAATGAAGCTAAAATCAAGATTGCATCAGAACTGTGTTCCTTCTGGAGGTTCTGGGGGCGAGAGTCCATCTCATCTTTTCCAGTCTTGAGAGGTTGCCCAAATTCCTTGGCTGATGGTCGTTTCCATCCTCAATGGAGTCAATGCCAACCATGACTGGCAAAATCTTCCTCAGTTCACATGGCTGTGACACTGATTCTTTTCCACCCTTTCCCATATTTAAGGACCCTGTGATTATGCTGGGCCAGAAAGGTAATCCAGGATAATCTCTTTATCTTAATACCTGCAAGGGCCAGCAAGGGCCAGTTGGCTAAAGAACCTACAGTACATCTTCTATCTTAAATCCTCTTTGTCATATAATATATAGTCACTGGTTCTGGACATTGTGGACAGAGAGTTTTGAAGAGCAATGTTCTGCCTACTACATAATCCTCGATATATTTCTTTTTAATTATTGTTAATAGAGTTGTGTTTATTTAATTCTAGGCACCATGGTTTATAATATTGATATGGGCAGGGTTTCGTGCATAAATCATTCCACCAGCATACCATCCACCAGACTTTCCTCTCCACTATTGTCCCAGTTCTCCCCACCCTATCCTGTCCCCTCCCAATCTTCTCTCCAGTGATATGTTTCCTATTAAAGACAAGTTCTCAGTTTCTGTCGCCTTTGGGTATTTTTGATTCATTACTATTTCTTTACATACTACATATCTTCTATCTACTTCTAAGGGAATCCCTTTCACCGTGCTCCCCATACCTCCAATCTCAGTAGGACTATATATCCTGTTCTCCAGTAACAACCCACCAGCCTTCCGTTTCTAACCAGATCACATCCATCTATACCCGGATTAGCACTCCTTACTCCTCCTCCAAGGGCCAGCCAATCACCACTTCCTCTCTGAAACCTTCTCTGATACCAATCCTAGTGGAGCACCACCTCTTCAACACCTCAGCACTGCCTTTTTTGTGAATCCCAACTACAGCACTGCTTGGAGCCCTCTGTTGACATGTTCTTTCCTAACTATAACAGTGAGGGCCACAATAAGAATGTTCTACCGGAGGTCTGGCAAGATAACAAAGGGACTTGCCTTGCATCTGCCCACCACACTGGTTCAATCCATGGTACTTTATATGGTCCCCCACACCTGTCAGGAGTGAACCCTCAGTGCAACGCCACGAGTAAGTCCTGAACACCGCCGACTCTATTAATCCACTATGGCTTCCCAGATCATAACGTAGAACCTGGCAAAAAGCTGACAGTGTTTCTGGAGCTGGTAGATGACAGAAAAAGAAACGCTTCTTGGATTTTCCAAAATCAAACGCATGTGTAAGAGTAACCTGGAATAAGTCAAGGGAGTCAAAGAACTAAAGTTCAAATGCTCCCAGAAAAACAGCTCACAATTCCCAGCTTAGTCCACGATCGTGTGAAAGAATGTCAGTGCCACAAGTGACACCCACTATTTTTATTACGAATCTGTAGAGAATGAAGAAAGACAAATTGACCTGAGGCAAAATTTACCTCAAGAAAAAATATTATGTATCTACATTAGTGGACAAAGAGATTCTGAAAAGTATGGAAGAGTGGACAGCGAACACCATTTGAAACACAGGGTCCCTACGAGTCGCCACAGAGGGACCGGCTCTCTTCTTCAGGAAGGCTGGGATCTGCCACAGCGGAGAAAGGCAGGGTCGGTCCAATCAACTCTATTCCAGGGAAGAAGTCTCTCACGTCTGTTTACAATCGTGGGCGCATGATTTTTTTTAAAGTGCAGCTATGGAAAAGGGACTTAATGAACGTCAGTGGCTTGTACCTCGATGCCCGTAGTCGAGCAGGAAAAGAAAATCCCACCTGGGTCAGAAAAGCGAATCAAGAGGAAGAAAAATGTAGTCTAGACACGGATGTACTTTGCGGAAAGTTGAAAGGGAGAGCGGCTTCAAACGCGTGAAGGCTTGCCGCCGTCAGTCCACCAGGACTGCCCGTTCAACTTCGGTCGCCTCTTTCTCTCTGTTTTCCCCTTCTTTCTTTCTTTCTTTCTTTCTCTCTTTCTCTCTTTGTTTCTTTCTTTCTTTCTTTCTTTCTTTCTTTCCGTCTGTCTGTCATCTCTGCTTCCTTTCGGACCGGCAAGCGGCTTTGCGAAAACGAGGGCGCCAAGAGGGAAGCGAGTCGCCGCCGGCGGGAGGGAGGAAACCAGCGGGACGCGCGTTTCAGCACCACGGACAGCGGCGGCGCCACGCGGGGCCCCAGGGGGCCGGGGAGGGCGGGGAGGGACGGAGGCGGAGGCGGAGAGACACAGAGACAGAGAGACAGAGAGACAGAGACAGAGAGACAGACACACAGACGCCGTCGGGCTCGTGCGGGAGCGCAGGCCCCTGGGCGCAGTGGGGAGCGGCGCGGCGCGTGTCGGGCTCGGCCGGCAACGACCGGACCGGGGCGCCGCGGGGCGTCGGTCGGGGCGCGAGGGGCGCGGGGCGAGGAGCGAGCGAGCGAGCGAGCGGGAGCCCAGCCGGGCCCGGGGCGCGCGTCCGGCGCGGGACGTCCGTTTCCCCGAGGGCCGGCGCCCCAAACGGCCGCGGCGGGCGGAGGGCGGAGGAGGGCGGCGGAGGGCGGCGGACGCCCCCACCCCGCCCCGCCCCACCGCGGCCCGCCGAGTCGACTCGCCCAACTTTCCCGCGCGGCCGCGACCCCGAAACTTGCCGGCCCCCGCCCCGCCGCCCCTCCTCCCCTCACTCACAGTCCGCGGGCCGAGAGGGGCGGCGGGCGGCGGCGGCGGAGAGCCGAGAGCCGAGAGCCGAGAGCCGAGGCGGCGCCGGAGACGAGGCGACCAGAGAAGCGGCGGCGGCGGCGGCGCCGGCGGAGACGCGGCGGCGGGAGCTCCGGCTGCGGGCGCTCCAGCCCCGGCGCCCGTTGCGCGCGGCGCGGGCCCCGCCCCCGAGCCGCCGCCGGCCAATCCCGCGCCGCCCGCCGCCGCCCGCCCCGCCCCCGCGAGGGCGGGGCCGCCGAGAGCGGGCCTGATTGGCCGACCGCACCGCGGGAGGCGGGACGGCGCCCGGCGCGGCCTACCGGCGCGCGAGAAGCCCCGGAAAGCGGCCAATCGGCGCGCGGGGAGGGAGGGAGGGAGGGAGGGAGGGAAAGAGGGGAGGAGGGTGGGGCGGGGCGGGGCGGGGCGTGGCCGTTGGCTGGGCGTGGAGGGTCACTGGGCGGGGCTTGCGGGTCACGTGTCTCTGGGTGGGCGGGGCGTGGGGCTCTGGGCGGGGCCGGGCCGGGCCGGGGTCACCGGAGGGACGGACGGACGGACGGACGGACGGACGGACGGACGGACGGACGGACGGACGGACGGACGGACGGACGGACGGACGGACGGAGGGATGGACGGATGGAGGGATGGAGGAGGGGCTCAGGAGGCAGAAAAGTCTGGGCAGGCCACTGGGTTGGAGGGGGTCACTGGGCAGGGTGAGGGGTCATTGGGTGGGGAGGGGGCAGAAAAAGCCACTGGGCTTGATGGGGGGACCACTGGGTGCGGTACAGGAGGGCCACAGGACAAGGCAGGGCAGGGCAGGGCAGGGCAGAACAGCAGTCACTAGGCTGGGCACGAAGGGTCGCTGAGCGGGCGCAGTGGCCGTGGCAATCGTGGTCGGCCGTGGCCATCGGGAAAGGCTGCTTTCTTTTCTGGGGAGCTGGGCAGAGGACCAGGCCTGGGCCCGGTCTGGGGCAGGACCAGGCAGGCCTGCAGAGTGACACCAGGATGGCAGGAGCAGCTTCGGGGAGTCCTGCCCTGGGCTTGGCTCGTGGCCCTTGCTCCCTTTCACGCCTCCTTCCCTCCCTTCTCCATCTCCTGCGGGGCTGTGCCCAAGCAGCCACAACTGCCCAGTGCTCGCTCATCGGCAGAGCCTGGCCCGCTGTGCGGGTGAGCCTGTGCTCAGCCTCATGCCCCAGAGGCCAAGACACGCCTGCAGGCCAGCCTGGGAGTGCAACTTGGGAGCTACTCCCCAACCCGTGCTTCGGGGACTTCTCAGGTGACCTGCACAGGCGGGCCCTCGTGTTGGTGCTGCGAAGCCTGAGCTCAGCCATCTGAGCCCACCCAGCTCCACACACAGCCTCAACAGGCAGAGAAGGGGCCAGGCAGGGCAGGTCTGGCTGGGGGTTCCTCCTAACCAAACAGGGGCATCAGCTGGGGTGTGGGAGACAATGGGGGAGCATGTCTCTTGCCGGAGATTCAGCCTCCCTCTCTCAGGAGAGACTTGGGCAGGGGAGGTGTTCCCGACATCTCCACCCTGGAGTGCCAGACCCAGGACAGGATCCAGGACAGGAACAAGAAAGGAAGCCCTTGGACCCAACCAAAGACCCAGGTGCAGGGCTGGGGTCTGGGACCCCGCAGCTCAGCCTGCTGACAGCCCGCCTCCCCCTGGAGAAGGAGCTGGGGTGAACACAGGCGGAGCCCCCCCCCCCCGCCCGCACCCCAGATTACAGGCTGCCAGCTCCCACTTCCCCAGCCCCTGCAGCAGACCCTGAGCTCCCAGCTGCCTACTGAAAGACACAGTTAGTCATTACCCAAGTAATGATAGTGTTCCTGGGACAGCCTGTTGGACCCTCAACTCCCCATTATCTCCAGTTCCTGTGAGCCTGGAGGGAAACGTGGCTCATCTCCTGCCTCCGCCCTTGACACATAGACAATCCCTGTGTGCAGCGTGCGCGCACACACACCATGACACCACTCAGAAGCCAGGCCCAGAGCCCAGCAGGCCCCGGGGGCCTCGCAGCTGGGCCGGACCCTCCCTTCCCCACACACTACTGGTCCAATGCTCCACCTCCCGTGGCTTCTCGCCAGCACCACGTGTGCGTGTGTGTGTGTGTGTGTGTGTGTGTGTGTGTGTGTGTGTGCACCGGTGTGTATGTCCGGGCAACACCATCACCCCCTCCCTGAGAAACCACCAGGGGCCAAGTTTATAAATAACTCATGATGCCTTCGTGGGGCTCAGGGTGAAAGCGGGAAGGAGCCTATCATCACCCGGTGCTTGGCCCCATGACAGGGATGAATCAAGACTGGTGATGTCTCCAGTGCCTGGCCCTGCTGAGCGTCACCCACAGAGGCCTGAGGGGTGGCCACCCTGCCACAGGCTGGAGCACTGGGGCTTGAAAGGCGGGAGCCGTGGCCGGAAAATGGCCCTGTGCTTCTGAAGCGTGCAGGTCCCCAGGCCCTGCTGCCTGAACCCACACTCCCCCATCCGTGCCCACCCTGTGTGCAGGGGAGGCCTGGAGCCAGGCTGAGAGGAAAGTCAGGCCCTGCACTAAGAGACGAAGGCCAATTGTGCTCCATTGGCTACACACACATACACACACACACACACACACACACACACACACACACATCACCACACAGTCCTCAGTCACACTGTACCTGGGCATACAAAAGTGCCGTGACAGGCTCACAGCACATCCCACACACCTGCAGCAGCTCGCACAGGCACACGCCTAGGAGACAGGGAGCAGGGGCAGAGGTGGCAGAGCGGCCCTGGGGTTCTCACGGTGCAGCCAGACCCTGGCCCTGACCAGCGCAGGAGGGAGCAGGCGCCACAGCCAATCCCTCGAGGGGATGAAAACAGACCTGGCTTCAGGTGTTCGGGCCAACCGCAGTGGTCGGGACTCCGTTGCCCAAACCTGTCGGATCTCACCTGGAATAGCTCTTGCATTTGGTCACTTCCAGATCCCTTAGAAAAGGTCCTCCAGGTAAAACCAGAGTGAATTTCCAGCCCACATGTCCACACTGCACCAAATAAATAAGTGCTCCAGGGCAAGGCCGTGAAGGGCCAAGATGGGACTGTCCCAGGCAGTGACCTGAGCCATCAAGGCTGAGGACAGGCTGAATCAGTATCAGGATCCTTTTCAGACCTGCCCCAGCTGGCCTGCCACTCATCACAGGGCCACGCATTGGTTCCACCCTCACACTGATCCTCTGCTCTCACGCTGAGAGGTACTGTGGCACTGGTACTCTGCTCTCCTGCTGGGCAATACTATGTAAAACAAATCCTGGTGGTTTGTGAAATCACCCCAAATGCTGTATTTCCACCCCCAGGTGGATGTGACTGATGCAGGTAGCAGTGAAGAATTCATAAACCAAGCCAGTCAGGAGAGTCACGGAGTCAGTTTGCTTTTTCCTGGTGGTCTCTCAGTCTGAGTAGGCCAAGCCAAACTGCTCTTTCTTTAGTCTCCCAGAACAAAACCCACCAGAGCAGGGCAAGGTAGAATGACCCAGGTGGGCTTGTACATATCCGAGGAAGAGGTTTAAAGGAGAGAGGAGAAAAAAAAAAAAAGGAAAGAGGAGAAGATGGGGGAACGCCTTTGTTTGGGTTAATAGCTGGGTATATTATCTTACAGTACTGTGGAACTGGTTCTCTGCTCTCATGGTACTGAGGTATTGGTACTCTGCTACAACAGAGACTGGCTACATGGTCCCTCACCCAATTCCCCAGAGCCAGCTCTCAGGGCCGTCACAAGCTGTGTGTCCAGCAGCACGTCTTTGAGTTTTGCTCACCCTGAGATAATACTTTGCCCGTGCCTGCAACCAGGTTCAGAAACAATGGTTCTTTGTTTGTTTGTTTGTTTGGTTTGGTTTTCTGGACCACACCCATTTGATGCTCAGGGGTTACTCCTGGCTAAGCGCTCAGAAATTGCCCCTGGCTTGGGGGAACCATGTGGGATGCTGGGGGATGGAATCTCGGTCCTTCCTTGGCTAGCGCTTGCAAAGCAGACACCTTACCTCTAGCGCCACCTCAGCCGGCCTCAGAAACATTGGTTCTTATTCAACTCTGATGCCATTTGTTGGGTGAGTCTCAGGATCGTGTTACATGGTGTTACAGAGATGACTGTGTGACAGGATAGTGCATGTGACAGGGATGGGAGTGTTACAGGGTTGTTAGATCTCAGGGATGGTGTGTATGTGCGATGGATCAGAGACTCTGACAGGAATGTGTGACAGGTATGTGATAGTGTTGGTGTGACAGGAAGAGTATGACAGGA